>NW_020897693.1:34876705-34889148 GCF_003984885.1 Neopelma chrysocephalum | reverse complement strand
TAGAATAGAATAGAATAGAATAGAATAGAATAGAATAGAATAGAATAATAACCCAAAAGGGAAACATAGAGGACCTCAAACAAGGAGAAAAACTCCTTCGTTTTCTGTGTCAGTGGCCATGATTTTGGCCCAAGAAGAGCCTTACAGATATGGTCTCACAAGGGCTCAGCATCCCATGGTTTTTAAGTCTCTCCATACGCCTGGGAAGCACAAGCGGTGTGTGGCTCAGCCTCCAACTGTGTGTGTGTAGGAGCCGATTACCTCCTTCCCACATTGTTTCTAACCCTGCAGTAGTGCGGGAGAAACATGGAGCTGCAGCCAGGGGCAGCAGGGGGATGAGGCACAAGGAGCTGCTTTGCAGCTGGGACTGTAGCACTGCATCCTGCTTGTCTGTGTGATGCTCCCAATCGCAATTCCTCTTTTCCATCGTTTGTGGCTTTAATATTTAAGCTGAATTTCTCCAGACAGGCTCAGGGACTCCAGCTGAGTTTGTCTAGACACATTTCAGGCAAGATAGTGCAACTGTTCCTGAGAATAACATCTGGAGAAAAAGACTAATGTGTCTATGTTTTTTAAAAAAGCTGTTGGTTTCCCCTTGGGCAGCACCAGTGTCTCTGAGGTTTGGAGCCAAATACTGGCAAAGGTGTGGCCTTTAGTTGGGGATGTGTCTTTGAATACCCCTGTGGAGCTGGTGCATGTGGAACTGGAAAACTGCAGTTTGCACAGACTAGGGGCAGACTTGAAGGGTCTGGAAATGAAAATACCCTTTAGTCCCTGATCCCTGCACCCAGCCAGACTGTGTGTCTGTGTCCCTGGCTGACAGCCCAGATTGGTATGGCATGGCACTGCTGGGATGTCCCCATGCTGGCTGCTCCCCACAAGGATGGGTGTGCCAGCTGCAGTGCAGCAAGCGTGGCCTGCAAGCCCTTGACCAGTGTTTGCCTTTAGGCAACCATCAAAGAGAGCCCTGACCTCCCTAGTGCAGGGGTGGGAGCCAGCACGGGGCTTCACGGGGCTCTGTGGTGTGGGCAGGCCTGGACACAGCACCTGGGAAGCAGGGCTTGGAATGGGCAAAAGCAAAATGGCTGGTGCTGGCATAGCACAGCCCTGGATGTGGTCCCAGACTTTCTTACCTGCAAACTGCTTCCAGGACAGAATTGTTTGTTTTCTTGGAGGGCTCATGGAATTATTACATTTTGTTCATGCTTCAAAAGCAGGAATGAATTTGTTCTCATCCCTGGAACAAGTAGGGTATTACCCTCAGTGTAGAGTTGAAAGCTCACACCTGAGGAGGTCGGAGCTGCGCCCACCCTGAGGTTCTGGGCGGCTTCCCCCGGCAAGGGCTTCCTCTCCCCAGACCTGCCGGCCTTTCCCAGCGCTGCCTGCCTCTTTCCCGAAATACCTCCTGCCTGCCGTAACTAAGGAAACGCGGCTCCTGTTGGCAGCAGCTCCTCGCAGTGCGGACATTGTTAGGTCTCGGAGCGCGGGGGAGCTGCGGGTACACTCCGGGCTGAGGCAGTGCCAGCCCCAGCCCGGCCGGAGCCCCCGGGCTGCCCCACAGCCCGCTCCCAGAGCCCGAGTGCGGGGCAGCGCCTCCCGCGTACACAGAACCGCAACCCCCTGCGCAGGGGAGGGCTCTGTGCCCTTCACTGGGCCTGCCTGGCGGGGACCTCCGACCTCAGGGAAATGCTTCTCCCTTCCCACAGGAGACCATGGGACTCACGCTTTGCAAAAGGAGAGGTTGGCAGAGCTGCAGCAGAGGCTGAGCCACCATCACACCAGCCACCTCAGTTCCGTTAATTAAAAAAGTTAATTTCTTAATTTTCAAGTGCTCACCCTGGACCTTCTCAGGGCTCTTCGAAGACAGATTGCCATTGGGAATAGCTGAGAAACTGGGACCATAGCTGCTACGCTGGGAAATCATCTCTCCCCCATGCCAGCTCCCTCGTGGTTTGGTGTCTGCGTGCTTATAATTTCAAATCTGCTTCGAAAATCACCCACTACCTAGGCTGCGTGACCACGCACTAATCAGTTACATTAAATATGCTAATTGGCTCTTCCCAATTGCCAGTCAGCTGGGACAGTGTGGTTCAGTGCTCGCAGGCACAAGATTTCTCTGTGGCTCCAGATCTCAGTTTTTTGGCTGACCTGGGTAAGCAGGTATTCCCATGATGCTGCCCAAACACAAAGACACCTGCCCTGCTCCAGAACACACCCTGGCTGGGCCCTCAGCACAGGCAGCTCAAGTTGTCCAAAGTGTCTGATGCAGCTTAAACCCAACGTGCCCATCTAAACAATTACCATCCCCAACCCTCACGCCTGTCAGCCACTACTGCCTGCAGCAGTGCCTCTGTGGATACTCCCACCTGCTCCTGTAAAACCACAAGCCACCGGTGCAGTTTCTTGCTTGGGGCTTTCCTCTCTTCACCTCAACATCCTGCCACTAACCAAATGTTCATCTACTTTTCCCTCCCCAGATCCTGCCTCTAGCAACATGGAGCACTTCGCTCACCTTTTTGAAGAAGAACCTATTGGAGAACTTCTCCTAGACATTCAAGTTTGCACTTGATAGCACCAATCCAGCTTTTGTTCATCAAACATCCTTTGTATTACTCTGCAAATAGCTAGTCTACACTTCCCCAGAGGTCAGACCAACTACTCACTTACTCTGTCAATGCCATTCTGACCTAGCCCCATGTCTACTTTGAAAGCCTAGGGAGTGCCATGTTGCTTCCTTGTGGTCTGGAAACAGATGCAGAAAGGAACATGGGTCCATTTACTCTGTGGAAAATACATCTCCCTCTCTTAGACATATCTCTGTTAGAGAGAAACAAAATAAATACGTTGTTATATGGAGCTTGAAGTGGAAGTCATGGATCAGAGCAAAACATTTTCTGGAAATCTCAGGGAAATGACCCCTCTGCTTCAAGAAGTGCAACTGGCAATTCCTGACAGAGTTAAAAAAGATCCAGGCTGAGCACCTGACCTTCTGAAGGTCAGAAAATGGCATTTCCTGAAGCAGAAAATGGCATTTGTGATGATGTCTAGAACAATGAAAGACTGATTGCAGATACACCAGGGAAAAGTGATGGTAGTTTTAATGAGAATATCGGTGGATTATAGATAGGGGAAAGATGCAAGCTAGCAGGCTGAGCTGGGAGAGGCAATGAGGAAGATGCACATCAGGTAATGAACCATACTGTTCTGGCCAAATGCAAGGGCTCTGCGTGCAGGCTGTGTCTCTGCCCACATGCCAGCCTTCCTGGGAGAAAACACTCAGTGCACTGATGTCCTCCCTGGCTAAAACAGTTGCCAGCAGCACAGCTAGCTAATGCATGGGGGCACAGTCCTTTGTGAAAGTCATTAACGCTAAATAGGCTGTCTCATATACTAAATATTCAACAAAACCATCTTTGCTGAGTAACTCATTGGCCTTTCCTTTATGTACAGAATAGCACCAGAATGAAAAAAAAATACCAAAAGGAAAGAAAAAGAAAGGGCTGTCCTAGGTCAGAAAAGGGATTTATGTAGGCTAGTATTTTGCTTCTGAAAGTGGCTGGCAGCAAACACCTTGAGAAGAACATAAGAACAGAGCAGAAGGATGATGCTCCTGTAGCGTCCTCTCCCACTCAACAGCAAATGCATCATTCTTGAAAGAGATTCAGAAGCATATAAAAGGTGGGCATCCACAGCACCTTGCAGCAAGGTGTGTTCCCTGGTTAAGCCACATATTGTATGAAGGGCACAGTGTCTCTTGTGGCTCTTCTGATCTGAGGAGCTACTTTCACCCACTGCTCAGCCTGGATCATGCAGTCAACATTTGAGCTTAATTGACAACAAATAATTATTTATTAATTTCCCTGCTCATGCTGCTGGCTTTACCTGTGGTTTTACTGTGTGTATAATTTATCATCTTCAACTAATTTCATCTTTTATGAAGACAGGCTGAGAGAACTGGGGTTGTTCAGACTGGATAAGAGAAGGCTCCAGGGAGACCTTACAGCAGCCTTCTAGTACCTAAAGGTGACCTACAAGAAAGGTGAAGAGGGACTTCTTACAATAGCATGTAGTGACAGGACAAGGGGGAATGGCTTCAAATGGGGAGTAAGTTTAGATTAGATGTTAGGAAAAAAATCTTTATTGTGAGGGTGATGAGGCACTGGAACAGGTTGGTCAGAGAAATTGTGGCTGTCCCATCCCTGGAAGAGGATGGAGGCTAAGGCTGGATGGAGATTTGACCAACCTGGTCTAGGGAAAGGTGCCCATGCTCATGGCAGGGGGTTGGAACTAGATGATTTAGAAGATTCCTTCCAACCCAAACCATGCTATGATTCTATGGTTCTATCCTTTGCAATACTTTTCTCCCTCCCCTCCTTTCCATGTGCACTGAAATGAAGGCATCACTCAGGTGGAGATAATGCGGAGTTTATCAGGATGGAGTTACACCAGGGGGGAGCTGGGAATGCTCAACTGAACTGAAACCAGAAGGGAAATGTGAATGAATGACATGCAATTAATGGCTAATACTGCCACCCCATGACAAGCGGAGTCCTGAAACACTGGTGGTCACTGCTGATCGCAGCCTTGTTTCTGGTCCCTCATCCACCTTCCCACTGCAGCTCCCGAGCAAAAGCTTGGAGGACTCCTGGGGCACATTTAGCCATGTTGCAACAGAGCACGAATCACTGCAGCCGGTAAGATTCACATTAGATGCATCTTTTGTCCTTCTGCACTGCGGACTGCAGTTCTCACCAGTGGCAATTTGGGGAGCTGTGGGTGGGGGATGCTGCTCTGCAGGTGGATCCTGCTCTGGGAGAAAGCGCTGCCCTCCCAAGGGAGATCACAGTTGCAGGGCTGGGAACTCCTCAGCAGAGCTGGAGAGGGCAGAGATCTCTCTTGTGCTGTGATGCTTGGCTTCCATCCCACGACCACAAATGACCTCGAGCTGCGAGACCGTGGGCAGGCCAGCACTCCCGTCCCCCTCCCGTCCCTCCTCCCAGCCTCTTCCCTCTCGCCCTCCTCCCGGAGCTCCCGGCGGGCTCCCAGCGCCATCTGCCGGCTCGGCCCGGCACCCCCGCCACGCCCGCGGCCCGTGCGGTGCGGTGCGGTGCGGAGGGCTGTCCTCTCCCTTGTGCCAACCCATCCCCAGCATCCCGCGGGCCGTTCCCCAGGAGGCGACAGACTCAGTCACACGTGGACCTGCAGCTCTTCCTTGGCTGCAAGACTGTCAGAGAGGCCAGCGGCAACCCTGGAAAACCAGGCAGAGGGCGGTAGCTGGGTGCCCTGGGGGGTCCGACGGAGAAGGGTCGGGGCTGAGAAGGTGCCTGGAAAGCCAGTGCCCCCTGCTCAGAGCCCCTCTCATCCCAGCGATCACCCCAGTCTGCTGGCTCTTTCTGGCCCCGACAATCCTTGTACTTTCCAGCTTTCACATCACACCAAAGTTCTCTCCATCCCAGCATATTCACCTCCTTTCGCTCCTGTTTTCCAGCTCCTTCCCGTTCTGGCCTCCACACCCTGCCAAGACTCCTCCTGCCTGAGCTCTCCACAGGGCTCACCTTGGCCCTGGTCCCCTCGAACTCCCAAAGAGACCGTGCCCCTGCTGTGCAGCCCTTGCTCCCTTTGCTCCCTGGGTGCAATGTGCCTGCTGCCCCCTTCAGCTCTGTGGGGCAGCCCCCTTTCCCAAGCTGTGAGTGAAACAGATCCTGGCTTCTCTTTCTGGTAGGCATTTTGGAAACCTAGGTGCTGGCTGTGCTTACCCCATATCCACCAGACAGGAATCTGAGAGAAGCAAGTGAAGACAAGTCTGGAGAACGTCTAAGTCTCACTGCTGTGGAACTTCTTCCTTATATGTTTTCCTCATTTTTCTGTTTCCTCCCCTAACTCCTCAGTGGGTCTTCAGAGGGGAATAATTCATCCTTCTTCTTGCTGTTTACACTGTGGTCTTCAGTAGTCATCCCCTGCAGTCGTCCCCTGCGGAGAACCATTGCTTTTTCAGTGCAGTCCTCTGTTTGATTTTCTCAGTTGCTGTCCCTGCAGGGAGGTAGAGTATGGCCAGAGATGCCATCCCCACAGCAGACACCACAGTGACTCTGTAGGCCTTGGACTACCATTGTTCTTTGGAGATGTCCAGAAGCTTGGGGATAAGGGAAATTTCAATCTGATAGATGCATGCTCTTTCTTCAGGCAGACTGATGTGTAGTTGCCATTGACACAGTGCCATCAGCCTAACCTTGGTCTTACTCAAAGCAGTGCTATGGTCTTCATTTGTTTGATATCAAATACATCAAGTGGTTCCTGGAAACTGGCAAATAGCTACCCATGATCAAATTATGGCTTTCTTTTCCTACAGCTGAGAAAAGAAAGTAGCATCTCAATTATTTTTCCTTCGCTCATCTAGGGACATAATATTGCTGGAACAAGATTTACCCTTCAGCTCTGCCCAGCCCAGAGGTGGAATTGGCCTCAGGGGCCTAGGGTTTGCTCCCAGCATTTGTAGGGATAACTTGCCCACCCAGAGCCCCATCCCCCTGGCACAAAGAAAGAGTTGCCTCCTCTGGAAGTCTAGATGACCTGGGGGCTGGGAAAATGTGAATGTGGGGCTGCCTTCAGCCTCCTGAGAAGAGGACCTGGTTCTGCCTCTCATCCTCTTCCTGAACAGGGCTTTGAATTTCTTCTGTTAAAGCAAGCCAGATTTGCTGCAGGAAAAGATACTGTTTCTCACCACTAGCGACAGAGAGCTGCCCAGAGGGTGCCCTGGCTGGTGATGGAGCTGGGCAGATGTCTAGTTCAGAGCTGCACAGAATGCACCTCCACCCACTCAAGCATCAGTGTGGGAATCCCTTTCATGTGGGCACCTGGCTGGCAGAGATAATGGCCCTTCTTCTGCACCAAATCCAGGGCTTAAACATGTGCTTGGAAAGTGAAGTACCTGGACTCAATCTCCTCCTGAGTCTCCCACAGTTTGAGCCCAGTGTCTTTCATACCCAGTTGCTTGATGGGATGGGATGGGATGGGACCATCTCCTTCAGTGGAGCTTGTCAAGCTTGTGTATGACATATGGGAACAGAGAAAGGCAAGTTGGTGTTTGACTTGGCATTGGGTGGCTGAAGACATGGTCTCTCTTCCCAGTGCTGTGAGTCTATCTAGCATAATAGATCATAAATGGAAACTGCACCCACTGAGGCAGGTGGAAATGAAGCAGGCAAGAGTCTGGCCCTCTGTATAGTAATCAAGTAGTCAGCTAAAATCATTGGCACCTGCAGTGTGGCCGGGGTGGTGGCTGTGTGCAGTGCATCTCATGCACTAGCTGATAGCTAGCATTTTCGCAGAGTAAAAGTCATTTAGGAACTGCTCTTACAGACCCACTGGAGGAGCATCTTGATAGCAGGAGCAGCAGCCATGTGACAGTGGGGAGAGAGATTGCTTTTCCCAGAGCACTGCTGCAGCAGGCAGGAGGATTAATCCAAGTCTATTTTCTGGAGTTGGTTTAACACTGTGTTCATTTATCTGCAGCTTCTGCAGATATGAAACATTTCATATTTCAGGTCTGATTTCACTGTTTCCAAGGCTGAAAGGCTTTCTTCTCTAGGGAGCAGCAGTTCTACAAGAGAACAACAAATAGGAACCCTAGGGAAGCAGCAGAGGGAAGGAATATTTTATCTTTAGTAACTGGTCATTTCCATTTTGGAGGCAGTGAAAGAAGAACCATCTGGTGTGTGCTGAATATTCACAATGTAAACAATGACTTGGTTATGAATATGTGCATGTGTTATTGTTATTTATTATTTATAGGATTCCCTAGGTGTGCATGACACTTCACAAGCAGAAAGGAAGACCAGGGCTCCTGCACCCTGATGTGGCCAGTATAAATTTGACACAATGTTCAACAGCATCAAAAGACTGCAGACGAGGGTTGGGTGGTTGGCTGGGAGTGAGAAGGAAGATGCCGGCCCTGTGAAAAAGGCCAGTGCACAATTTCTGGAGCAGTAGCTGCTTCTGCTGGCAGAAGATTTCTTCAGGTGACCATCCTCACATATTCATGCCTGTTAGTTTGGGATTTAATCCTCCCCTGCAATAAACACCATTTACATTTATTATTTTAATTTTCTACTCCTTAAGAGCTCTTTCCTGAAGTGTCCTGCCTGGAAATGATGCAGAATGTCAGGAACCTCGGTCCAATATCTTTCCTTGTTGTGATAGTCACTTGAGAGTAATGGGACTGCTCGGTTGGCTTGAGCTTTATGCCTCAGGATCTTCAAATCAGTCAGCTGAAACAAATGTTTTTAGAGATGTTTTATTGCATACTTTTCCTAATAGCCAAAGTATCTTGAAAACAAGGAGAAGAGTCCAATCAAATCCCAGGAGGACACCTTGTTGTCAGGGTGCAATATCTGATACTGAAGCCTGCTGGGGATGATGGGAATTAGACAGCACCCAGATACCTGCAGAGGATATTCAGAGGAAGGAAGAAATGCCTGTAGTACTTCCCCCTTCTCATCCTTCCTTTTCTTCTCGCTTCCTGAACTTTTTTATAGGGGTTTTTGCCCCAGCATTCAGCCATTCCTCTGGTGCTGAGCTAGTATTGTGGGCAGGGTTTGGTGAAGGGGGCAGTTGTAGGCACTTGAAGGGAAGAATCTTGAGTCTCTTAGGGGAAGACTTCCCACACTATTATAGGGACAGAGCTCAGGGGCATTTGCAGGGCCAGGGGGATGGAGGAGTGAGTGGACCACAGTGAGGGACAACACCCCCAACTTGAGCTCAGGGCCATAAGTGCCTTGCCTCCCATAACAGGCCCTTCCCGCCTATCATCAAAATTTTCTCTTCCTGCTGTTACGCTTTGATACACTGAAGTTTACTTGACTGCAAAACTTTGTTTCCTGTCACCACCAGCAAGCAGCAAATGACTCAAATGCTGATTTTTGCGACAGCTTTCCTGACACGGCAGGGTGCACCATAAATTGTGACTTAGTGCACTTGTTTCAAACAGACCTGGTGCCCCCTTGCATGGGCCAGCTAGAATGGACCACAGCATCATGAGCAACCCGATATCCCAACTTTTTGGAAACATATTGGCCATTTGGTCTTTCTCCTCTGCTCCCCCAAAAATATTTAGATGTTTATATGACTCCAAGAATGAGGGAGATAAGTTAGGAAGGACAATGAAACATATAAGGACTTTCACACAAGACAAGACAATGTTAGTGACTGCTCTGATTTTTTGTGGCCAGAGCTCTGTATTCCTGTTGATCACCTGTAAGCAGCTTACATCTCATAGTCATGAGACTCCTCCTGTTAGTCACCACCAACATCAGAGGAATGTAGCCATTGTGACAGCTCCAAGGTTTCAGAAGGAGAAGCAGTCCATGCAGCCAGCACCAGCTGAGGTAGAACATAGCAAAGCAAAGTCAGCTAATGTTTTGAAGGATGGTCTTGCTTGTACCCTGGCCATCAAGTCCTGTTTAAAAATAAATACTGTAAGTTAGAAGATCACTAAGATCATCTTGGAAACCAATTAGTTTTTTCCTTGTCTAGATATACCCTTGGTGCTCACTGTAATGGGGACATCTGAGTCTTGGACATTTTGGCAGAAATGACAACGACCTGGTCTGTGGGGAGGCATTGCTATTCAGATGTTCAAAAGGTGGGTTTAGTTTGATAGACATAAAACATCTTTTACAGACTACTCAACAACTCATGCTTCATTGGAGGCAGTTGACCCTTTGCCAATAAACATTTCACTTTGTCTTCTGACGTGCTGGAAATCCATTCACTAAAGAACATTTTTACAGGGAAAGGTGGAGAACAAGCCCTTTTGAAGAGTGGAGTTCTAGATGTATTCCCTCTCCCATTCCATTTCTCTTCTTCATTCACGTGGCTTCTTGACTTGAAAATGTCTCTCAAATACAAAGATACAGTAAACCACAGATAAGTTGTCAGGTGGCAGATTATTTACTCATTTACTTTTGGAATTTCTGGATTAGTTCTCAATGAATGCCACTATCTTGAATCATTACGTGTCTCTGTATAAAGACCTTGTACACCAAGCATTACCTCCTAGCTTAGTTCTACACTGAATGATAGGCTGGGAGATTTGTAATGAGAAAACAGCAGCTGCATCAGCCTGGGAAAGGCTCAACACATTGAGGCAGGAAGTTTGGCTGTATAAATCCCCTCTCTTTCTCAACACTGTCCTTGAAAGAAGAAGAAGAGGAGGGCAGTTTGGAGATTGGCCAGATGGGAGCTGAAAAAGAGGTTCAGTAGTTTAAGTCATAAATTGAGATACAGCACGTATTGACAGTGTGCTAAAGTCATGACCTCAGGTCAACCATTTAGTTACCATCTCTTCCCTTGTAATAAACATCTTCCTCATAGAACCCTCCAGCACAACTGGCAATCTCCTTCAAAATAATTAAAACCCAGCTACCTAAAACCATGGTGTCAGTTTGCCTGACCTCAGTGCTGGGTGCCCCTCAGCTCTCAGGTATTTGTATAACAGGAAAAATACTCCAAGACCACCTCTCTTTCTTTCAGAGGTTTTCAAAACACAAACCAAGAAGAAGTATTGAGGGAATTGGGTGGCTTCATCTAGAAAAGACATGGTAGCCACTTTCAAGTATGTAAAGGACTGCAGTGAGGAAAGGATTAATCTTTCTCTGAATCCACTGGGATAAGGATTAAGACCTTAGACTGCTGCAAGGGAATGTCAAGCTGTGTATGAAATACTCTGAATGGATAACAATGAATTGAATGGATTGCCCGGGGGTGGTGGAGAATCTGCATCACCTGAGATCTTCAGGACCTGATCAGACTCTTGTCTGCAAGGAACAGGTAAACTTGGAGCAAGGATATGGAGAAACTGGGAAAGATGTTTAAGTTGGCCTCTGAAGGTCATTTCTCACTATGAGTAGAACCTTAGCATTAGATTTCTGTTTCGAGAAGATCAGGTCCTTCCTGGCAACCTAAGTAGAATAACACAGAACTGAGCAAGGAAAGGGCTGAGCTCTCTTTTGCTTCATGCCTCCACCTAGGCAGATTTGAGGCTGGTCAGCATAAAAGTATGCAGCTCTGCTGCCAGCCATGCTGTATTTGTTTTGTTGCAAAACTGAAGACATCAGGCCTTCCCTGTTACTTTTTGTGGCCATTCAGCTTTACCTAACCCAACAGGAAACCTCTCCAGACATTGTGGGTGTTCAAGTTTTGGAAGCTAACTACCCAGACAAAGAAAAATAACCAAAAACCACTTCATAAGGTTTGTAGTTAAGTGATAATTTAAGGCAAGCAGCGCCTGGTTTACCACAGAGAGCATTCATTTCTTCCAAAATATCAGAGCAAACAGCAGAGATTTACTGACTAATTTTGGAGAAAAATCACCATCAGACTGTATCCTGAACACTACACTAATAGGACTGTCTGAGGCAATACACATTTTGGGTTGGAAGAAATTATACATAATTTGGGATGCAACTTAAAGTGAGATCTTGAAAGATGTTGAGCAGGCTGTATCAGAGCATGGCATCAACTGGAACAATATTTATTCTGTTTAAAATCTCTGAGCACAAGGAACTAGGAGATCTGGAGACAAAGCTATTAAAACTGTCATCTGCTAGTCATTATCAAGAGTAGCCCAGGTGATTGAACTAGAGGATGAAATCACCAGCTGACAACTGTATAGGTTATGCCAGTGGCTTCCTACCCCACTTGCTAAAGGGACATATTGGGAAAGAGTCTATACCAGGGAAAGTCCCTCCACACAATTAGCCAGCAGGGGAGAGTGGAGTAATGACACTCAGCATCATCATGTGTTCTTTATGTCCATCTGTGAAGTTCTTCCACAGAAAGGCATATAGCATAATCCCTGCTCCCTTCTTGTCGAAAAACAAGAAAATCTTGACACATGAGTGAAGTGATTTACCTTTGGCTGAAAAGCAGAATGGGGAAATACTCTGACTCCCGGGTCACAAAAAGACTCAGGCAAGAAAAAGGGAGTATTTCTGAGTGTCACACATTGAAATTGTCTCATGATGTTGGTTTTAGAGCAGGAGAAAATCCAATTCATGCAGTAAATGTTTTTACTTTTAAATGTTTGCTCCAAATTAACTACTGTTCCCATTTTTCACTTACTCCCTGTGGTAATCTCCTTATTTCTCCATCTCTCTCTTATATACTTATGCACATGCATGGGCAAATTCATCCCCAGTCAACTTCTCCCTCATCCTGCAAACAGCTCATAATATCAACACAACAGCACTGAAAGAGGATTTATTTACTATATAATAAAATATGAATCCACTATTTTGACAGTGACAAACAATAAGCATCAGTTTGCAGGAGCATTTTAATGAGAATGTGGGGAATAATCTGCCTCACCATTCTTCAATTCCAGTGGAAAACAGTTTTTTCCCTTCCCTTCCCTTCCCTTCCCTTCCCTTCCCTTCCCTTCCCTT
>NW_020897693.1:34629963-34876695 GCF_003984885.1 Neopelma chrysocephalum | reverse complement strand
CTTCCCTTCCCTTCCCTTCCCTTCCCTTCCCTTCCCTTCCCTTCCCTCCCCTCCCCTCCCCTCCCCTCCCTCCCCTCCCCTCCCCCCCTGCTTTGGCTACATCTTTTGATGTTCCCTATGCAGGCAGGCTTAATGTCTTTCATGAGATGCAGTCCCTACAGTCAGGGCTCTTTCATGACATGAAAAGCTTTCTCTGTAAATTTTTTTTATTATTATTTTTATGTAAGCTGTTAAAATATGGAGAAAACACTGTCTGATTATTTAAAGATAAAATCCAGACTGGGTCACATATCTCTATTGCAAGACTCAGTCTACTTTAAATTGATGAGCTGAGGGAATATTGGAGGATTTTTATTCTCAGTAGTCGTGACAGGCAAATGAGGGAGGTGGGAGTGAAAGCTAGATCGGTTCTGAGCAGCTTTCCCTCCAGTTCTGCCGGAGGTGTCTCTTAGCTGTTCATCACTGTAGATCCAGTGCCTACAGTCTTGGTTTGCACTTGCTTGTATTATTGCCACTGCTTTTCTCAGAAATGTTGAATCATGAAAGTTATCTGGGAGAAAAAAAAGAAGTTATTTCTAATGAAGAACCCTTGAACACTCAGTTGCTGTAATCACCTTCAGTACTAGTGCACATGCAGGAGACAAGCACAGCCATTCTCTCCTCAAGGCCTCTCTCCCTAGAAACTGAGGCATGAAAAACACTTCAATTTTGCTCTGCACCTTCAGGCAAAGGCAGAATCTCTTATGGAGAAGCAGAGTCTGTGCTGAGGGGCTGGCTGGTAAGCATAGAACCTCAGTTAGGCAAAACACATCTTTATTTGACTTTTGACCAGTGCAGAGTTTGACTGTCTGCAAAGGCACAGCTGCAGCCCAGCAGCCCTCTTTTCTCCCTTTCTCCTGTCACGGGTGGCTCATCTGTGGAGGGAGAGAGGGATGCTATTCATCGGAGCTGGGAGGGTGCAGCACGTAGGTGTGTAGGAGAAGGAGCAGCTGTGCACAGCGCCTGTGTAGACAGTACAAGGACAGCGTGGGTGGGCAGAGGGGGGTGAGGGTGTGCAGCTGTCAGAGAGCAAACACGTGTCTTCAAAACTTTTGCCAGCATGTCATACTGCCCAGGCTCCACTTGCCCAGCTCAGAGCCTTTCCTGCTGTTGTGTTAAGGTGCCTGCAAAGCTAGGGAGGCTTTAAACCTGCGGAGACTTCCCCTCACATTTCTCCTTGCCCCTAGTGGCCCTAATGTCCCTAGTGTCCCCTCACCCTGCCTCCCTCACCCACGCCGTGGGAAGGAAGGGTACTCCACAGGCTGGAGCAGCAGAACGCCCCTTCCCACTCCTCTGCTCTCCCCGTGGGACTTGTCAGAACCTCAGAGCCCCAAGAGCACACTTCCCTTCCCCAGGGCCCGGGTCGCCCTCGGAGGGAGACAGAGAGACTTGAAGCAGGTGCGGATGGTGCTGAAGAGAGAGCTCCGGTGGGGGGTGAGCCGGGCCGGACGGGGGACAGGGACATGGGGAGGGTCGGGAAGGGAGAGGACCGGACAAGAATAGGACTGGGGAGGGAGATAAAGAGAGGGTGGGAGAAGAGCAGACCGGAGATGAAAAGCACCGGGACAAGTACAGAGACAGGGAGAGATGCGGGGCATTAGACGCAGAGAGACAGACACGGGGCAGGGACAGAGAGAAGGACAGGACAAGGCCGATCCGAGCAGGACAGAAAAAAAGCATGAGGGGAGAGGGAAAGGGAGAGGGAGAGAGAGAGAGGGAGAAAGGGAGCAGGGCAGACACCGGGCTGTGCTCCGGCTCGGCTGCCATGGGGATCTCGGCACAGCCAGTTGTAGCAGCGGCTCCGCCGGCGCCAGACACGCCGGTACCGGGCGGCACCCGCCGCGCCTGGGGACAAGGGGACTGCAAGGTGGCAGCGCGGCGGGACCGCGGCGGGGACCCTTCTGAGCCGCCGGGGCTTTGTAGACACCGCGGCGCTGGGGAGCCCTTTGGGGCTGCCGGCATGGGGGTGCTCGGGGTGCCGGGGCACCTACACGGCCACCCAGCCAGCTGCCCGCCGCGAGTGGTCCCCCGGGCTTTCCTTGAGCCCTGACGATGCCGGCTGAGTCCCAGGGCCGGAGGTGCCGGGCCGGGGGTGTCCGCCCGCCCGGCAGGGATGAGCCGTGCCCACTCGGAGCCGCAGCTGCAGCAGCGGGGACGCCCCGGCCCGGTAGCCGAGCGCTGCAGGTTGCCTCCGGACACACTCGACCAGCTGTTTTGTACATTTTCTAATTTCGTGCAGAACAAGGCAGCAGTCATAGAGGTAATCTGTAGATCCGTGGCTTTAAGGGATAAATTAGAGCACTGGATTTGATCCGTATTGCAGTGGATTAGAGCAACCTATCCCCCCTCCCCTTCTCCTCCTCCCACCCCTCCTTTCCAATTCACTCCCCCCTCCTTCAGCACCACCTTTTTTTCCTTTCATGCAATACCAAAACTGATCCTGCCTGGCAGAGGGACTCTGCTAGGCGAACAGAGCGGTGCCCACGTCGCCTGCACACCGCGGGAGCCGCCTCTCCCCTTCCAGCCGCTGCAGCCCCTCCGGGGCATCGCTGCTCCAAGTTCCCCGGAGGCAGGCGCCGGCGCCGGGGTGTCTCCTCCGGGCGCCGGGAAGCGGTCACTGCCCACGGGCTGTCCCTTTGCCCCGGCCCGGCCGGGGCCGTGAGGCGGCGGCGAGGGAGAACAGTCCCCGGAGGGCATTTCCCGGAGGCAGCGGGGCCGGGACCTGGCAGGAAATGGAAGGATGAAGTGTGCAGCCGGAGCGCTGATGTTCCTTCTCTTCTTGCTTTCCCCCGCAGGAACGTAATCCGCAATGCTAGTTCTCAGGTTGCTCAATGTTGTGGCTCCAGCCTACTTCTTGTGCATCTCCCTAGTGACCTTCGTCCTCCAGATCTTTCTCTTCATCCCCAGCATGTTCAGAGACCCTTCCACCACCCCACTTTTCTCTCCTGCTCTGCTGCATGGGGCCCTCTTCCTCTTCCTCTCAGCTAATGCCCTGGGCAACTACGTCCTTGTGATCCAGAGCTCCCCCGAGGACTTGGGCAAGGACTTAAACTTGGGCAAAGGAGGCGAAGTGGCGGACTGGCTGGATGGAAGCAGGTCCCCTGGCTCAGCCTTGCCCAGCACTCACTTCTGTAGACTGTGTGCCAGAGTCACCCAGAGGCATGACCACCACTGTTTCTTCACAGGGAACTGCATCGGGAGCAGGAACATGCGAAACTTCATCATGTTCTGTCTCTACACCTCCCTGGCTTGCCTCGACTCCCTGGTGGCAGGCATGGCTTACATTTCTGCTACTCTCTCCATGTCCTTTGTGGACCCACTGGCCTTCCTCACTCTTCTGCCTCACTCCATCAGCCAGTTCTTCTCAGGTAAGGACTCCTCGCTCAGAGATGAGGAGTGGGTTCCTCCTCTAGGGCTCCTGAGATGGGAGGGACCTGATCTTCCTTGGATAGCCATGTTGTGAAGGAGTGTTAGGGAAATGGGCAAGAGGGGCAGTTGGCCTTCTTTGGAGGCTAGAGACAGCCTTTGCAAAGGACTTTGCTTCACATGAAATAGAAGTTGGGACCTACCCCAGGTTACAGCCACAGCCCTATTCCTAATGCATTAGGCTCTGGAAAAAGCTCCATAACCAACCTGTTGGTGACAGACTAGGGCTATCTGTTGTGCAGGGCATATATTGCAATTAGACAGAGGAAACGGATTTCACTCGTACTGCCGGTGTGGGGAATCTTTTGCTGGTCTTACAGGCAAAGATGGGGGGGTTCTTTAGGTTTTTGTATCCTACAAATCTGCAGGTTCCCCGTATTCCAGCAGATATACCCTCATTCTCTTAGTCCAGGTCCACTCACCCCCTCCACTGTCACCCACCTCCTGGCAGTGCAAACTTACTGAGATCTTTTCATCCTTTCAGCACCAGAGAATTGGGAATCAGGCAACAGAAACCGAGAGAAGAGTTAATGTGACACGATTAGCCACCTCTTTTGTGACCCCAGTCTGAGACACAAGTCCACAGAGAACCAGAGGAAATTCTCTTTGCAAGAGCTCCACACCAAAAACAAATACCTTCTCCTCGCTGCCATCCTTTACCTTCCTTTCTGCTTCTTCCCCTTTCCCCTCTCTCCTGGCCTTTCCATAAATCTCCACAACCTTTCCCTTTCCCTCTCCTTATGTTGCTCCCATAACTCATCCTCTGCCCTTCCGGCCTTGCCTCTTCACCTTTCAACACACCCTCAGACTCTCCAGCCTCAACCCTTTCTCTGTCCAAACCCAAGAGCTAGAGAAGGGACTATACAGACAGCTTAGACTGTTACTTTGCCCTGAAAGCAACTACAGAAAATTGACATTTCCCCCCATGCAGTTCATGCCTTGTACTCTTAGATTAGCTTTTACTAGGTTAAAATATGTATCCCATATATTTTAGCTTTGAAAATTCAGCTGAGCTCAGTAAGAAGGGAGCCTGTTTTGGCTTGTGCACTGTCACCAGAAGTGTTGATTATGATCTGAGTGTGGAGTCTACACTGCTAAGGATACAGGAGCCAGAGAGGCCCCAGCTTGCTTTTCAGATTCCAGGCTGGGTTTGCAGGTTTGCCATCTGAAAACAAACAAATATCTCTCTACTTAGCAAATTAGCAGATTTGTCATGGTAATCACTGAGAGACAATAAACATGACATCCTGCCATGACATTTTTATGGAGTCATTTTTCCAACTAGAAGAATTTTTGTAAATAATGTAGCATGAGCTTCACCAGCATTAAAAACACTGGGAGTGATTTTCCCCTGTGCCTAAGCTCTGGTCAGCACAGCAGCCTGGGAGGGGGAGCAGGGATGTGGGAGATTATCAAGGAATTAGTTCTCTCTGACTCTGAGGGCTCATCTGCACTGAGCTGCGTCCTAGCACATCTTTGCAGAACCACTGAAGTGACCCAGCTCTGGTGTCAGCAACTGCAGTGCCAAACACAGCAAGTGGGCAGCGTTTGAGTGGGACACGATGGGGCTGGGTGCAGGGTTGGGAGCCAGAGCACCCCTGACAACCTCTAGTTCTTCTGGGATGAGAACTGCTGCTTCACACAGCAATATACAGGCATGTGGTGTCTTGATTGCTTGGGAGAAAGGGCCTACTGGGCTTCTACCAGCACATTTAATCTCCAGTTCAGGTAAGAAATACACAGTCTTGAACAGTTACCTGGAAGGGCTGCCCACACAGTATTTTTCATCTAACGTAACTATTACTTAAGGGTTGTTACATGATCCAGAGAATTGCTACAGCAGGGAAAAAGCTTTATCTTTCTTCTTCTCCATCATGCCCACTGTACTGCAGAAGGAGTAAAGGAGGATAAAGGGTGAATCTGCTGGTCTTATGTCCAACAAGTGTTCCCTGTTTTCATGCTGGAAAAATTTTCAGCTGGCTCATTCTGCCCAGACTGTGCTCAGGCATGGATTTCAGAATCTGACCCAAAGTCTATAATTGCAGCCTATGATTCAGCTTTTCTGTCATGGATAATGTATGGCAATAAGCTTGAAATCATACCAGGTCACTTAGAGCAAAAGTGAATCCGAGACTAAAAGAGACTGTGGTGATGAGGAACAAATGGAGAGCACTTTTGTAAACATAGGTCAGATTGGATCCACTAGAGAAATTATAGAAAATGCTTTATGTAGGTAGCCTGAAGAAAAGGTTAAAAAAATCATGTATCTGAAAGGGATAGCTCAGAGATGCTTAATATTTTCAAGGGGAAACAAGGGTAATTGCTTTCTAGACGTTGAATTTCATCAGCTTATATAAATAAAGCTTACAGCAGCCTTGCAAAGGTTCTAAAGAAAATAGCTGTATTTCTCCATATCCCATCTGAATATTAGCTATAGGAAAGAACAAATGTCTGTCACATTCTGGTCCAGTAAAAGAGGGACAGAGAATCCCATATCAGGCTTCCCACTTGGTCAATTAAGTTATTCTGGTAGAATTGGTATGAGGATTTGTCATTATCCTAAGGGGCTTGTTCTTCTATTGCTGTGTTGCATGCAGAGCCCACTGAGCTGAATGGGATCTAATAAGAAGGGAAAGATGACATTGCATTTTGGAAAAAAATCTGAATGACTCCTGAGTGTTTTTCAAGTGAGGACAATCTCTGAAAGCTTGAGGCTGTAGTCAGTGTCCTTACAAATCATCCTCAGAGGAGCCTGCCCTGATCTCTCACTTACAGCACTGCCAGGTGGTGAAGCTGGGATTCACAGATTGCAAAATCAGATGATATCACCTAATCCAGCCTTCTGCAGAAGAGAAGCAAGAGATGCATATCAGTGACCCTTGTATTGAACTTAAAAACTGAAGCAGCCATGTACCTGTTTTAGGCAGCACACCTCTACTGTCCATGCAATCCCTGCTCCACCACAGTTGCTCTTGTAGGGCCCATAGTCTTCCAGAGGGACAGGAGCATGTGAGAGATGTTTTATTTCTAAACCTTGCAGGAACTGGTGAGAGGATATCAGCTATTTATACTGGTATTGAGACACATTTAACTCCCTTTGTGTAAATATGGGTGTTTAATAATACAGCAATATTCACAAAATACGAGTGTAAACATCATATGGGCACACAGAGAATATTATATTAATGGGTTTAGATTGGCTTATACACTGAAAGGTCACTCAGTGATACCTGCTGTTACACTAACATTTTCCAGAAGGAGTTCTAAAATCATTGTAAAGGAAAGGGCCCACAGAATATTTTTATTTAAATACATTAATCATAAATATATAGTAAAAAACTTCCTGTTGAATTAGGAGCTTCAGATATACAAAGTATTTTGACTATTCTAGCAGCAGTTTATAAAAGGAATTTGGATTGTATTTTGGAAAGGTTTCTGTTTCTTTCTTGCATTCATATGAAAACTGCCTTTGCCCAAAGGTAGGAAAGTCGTTATTGATTTTTTTTTCTTTCTTCACACACACACACGCAGACACACACACACACATATATATACACACACACACATATAGTGGAGAGAGAGAGAGAAAAATGGAGAGAGAAATCTCAAATCTTTTTGCCTCGTATTAATAAACACAGTAAAGCTTCTGGAAGCATCTACATGCTGTAGGATCCACTTCTCATTTCAAAAACCTAGAAGTCTTAGATTCATTGTGATGAGCAGATAAATCCTTAAATAAATTAATCATTCTTCAAAATAGTGCTGGACTCTTACAGACATGCTTCATTTCTGACTGAATTTGGCCCTATAATCTAGATCCTCACGTTAACAATAAAATGAGAGGTGTAGAGAGACCATTATCATTTTCATATTTCCCCAGTGAGGTCCATTGCATCAGATACTATGAAGAAAATAAGATAATATATTTAGAACAAGCAGCCTGTCTTGCTCCTACATCGCCACTTGTGGCCAGAGAAAACAGGTGGCTTGTTGGTTCCTGGAGCTGTGTTACACTGCATCTGAGGTGTGTCTAAGCTCTTTCTTTTATTGTCCTCCCTCCCCCTGACTCTTGGTCTGCAGGAGCTCTCCTTAGCTCTGAGATGTTTGTCATCCTCATGCTCTACCTCTGGCTTGGGATCGGACTGGCCTGCGCTGGCTTCTGCTGCCACCAGATGCTGCTGATCCTGCGTGGGCAGACTCGGTACCAGGTGCGGAAAGGGATGGTGGTAAGAGCCCGGCCCTGGAGGGAGAACCTGCAAGAGGTCTTTGGCAAGAGGTGGCTGCTAGGACTTCTCATCCCTGTGTTGAATGTGGAAAGTGACTACTGTAGGCAGAAAGAGAAATAAAATACCCACGTGCGTGTGTGCATCCCATGCACACAACACCTCCCCTGTTCTCTCCCACTGCCTCCTGGATCACTAAAAAGCTGGGCTACTTTATGTCTTGGGATTGCAGCTGCTGTGGGAGGAAAAGATGGGCTATCAAACAGAATAAATTTAGCATATTAACACGGAGATCACAAACCATGTAGATGAGATACTGCAGCTTAGTAGTCACATCACTGCACCTGTGTATGTGGCAACAGTCTTTGAACTAGCAGAAAAATTAGTCAGACCTTCTTGTGGCTCCCTGCCTGACTCCTCCAGTCGCCAGCCCCATTAGTCACCCTACATAGTCCTAACAAACCACAGCAGGAGCTTTCAGAGAGGCTGGAATGTTGTGATAGACTGTAAAAATGGTGTCCGTTCCTTGGTAGGGTTTTGCAGGGTGCCGACATGAGGCAGGGTTACACACTTGAGGTAACTTCATGTGAGAGCATTCTTCAATGAGCATTGTTCAAGAAGTGTTTGGACAATGATCTCAGGCACATGGTAGGATTCTTGGGGTTGTCCTGTGCAGAGCCAAGAGTTGGACTTCAGTGATCCTTGTGGGTCCCTTCCAACTCAGGATATGATTCTATGATTCACAACACTGAGAAGCGCTTAATGACAGAACTACAATGCAATCAAGCTGCCCTTGATTGCAGGCTATGCACATGGCAAATGCGAAGGGTAAACCTTCTCTCCACAGCCTAGAAAATCAGGAGGAAGACAAAGAGAAATTGAGAATTTCTCATTTCCGTTCTTGATCTGCTCTCTATGCAATGATATGTCAGGACTGTAGCTCTGCTACTTATTTTTAGTAGTCCTTTGTCCAGTGACAGAGTCCAGGCAAAGCTGCCCTTCTGACAGGGAGCAGCAAGCAGATAAATCCTGATCAGATGGAGGCACAAGGAGAGGAAACCACAAGGTGAATGAAAATGTGTTTGAGAAGCTGTGTGATGAGGCAGGCGATGCATGCCTGTGAGAGAAAGAGGGAAGTGTGGACACACAGTGAGCAGTTGGGAGGGTGCCAAGAGCCTTGCTGCTATGTAAGAGCCCTGATGCATCACCCTCTCACAGGGGACACCTGCACCATTAGTGCTGTGAAGAGTTCAAAATCCCAGAAGACAGGAAGGGTTTCCAGCCCATCAGGACACTTCATTTTGCACTAAAACAAACAGAAAAATGGTTATCTCAGACATCCCTGCCACACTGTAGTTACAGGCTGTCCAGGGCAATTCCCTCTCACATTGCTGCAGAGGGGTAAATTCATCCATGTTATAACTCCATTAAGGAGGTTAATAGAATTACTACAGGGATTAATCCACTTAATGTGTCAGTTGTTTTTTAGCTGCAGCAACAGTCCATGAGACCCTATGCTAATAGGTGCCTTAAGAAAGGATACCACGACATCTCTACCAGGATCATAGCGCTGGATTCCCCAGCAGCTGCAACAAGCAGCCTCTGTTTTGGCAAACTGCATCACCCTATGTGGGTTGGATAGGAATCCATCGCTTCTCTCTAATAGGGTGAGGAGTATGCTGACAAGCTGTGAAAAATGTTATTTCTTCCTCAGAAATACTCTTGGTGCATCCCAGGTAGGGGAATGCGCCTTGCTTTCATCCTTGAGTTTCTCACAAGCCAGAACAGTGGCACTCATTCCTACAGGCTATGTAAGCGTCTTTTACCACTTCACACTCAAATACAAGTTTGAATCAATAAGAAACAAAGTCTATTGTGATGAGCAAAGTAACCTTGAAAATATACTGGAAAAACCCTTAGCTGGATAATTAAAACATGTAGGACCTATGTCTTTCCATGTTGTGTGTGTTCGCATGAATGCACCACTGTTTCCATGTGTAACACGCTGTATTTTCACTAACAGTGAATAATAAAAAGTGTTCTGATTTTTTACATGAGCTGTATTGTGCTTTTTGACAGTTAGTTGTCATTAGCTGTCTCTGTACATTTGTTACAGCATACACACAGACATGTTGAAGGAAGAAGTTAGGATTTGGCTTTGCCAATAATTCATTGCGTGATTTTTGACAAGTTCTTTCATCTTCCCTACTTTAATGTAATGACCAATCTAACAATGCATCTAATAACCAATTTGCAGACCCATTCTAATTTCTATCTATAAATTACACCATCAACCTCAACTGAAAGGTATGGGAAAATTAAGCTATTATCATCGCCCACAAAAAGCATCTCGACATAAATTATTCCTTACTGGCAAATGGCATCAAGGTGAGCAGACAGTCACCTTGATGCTGGGACTAGAGCCAGAGTCTTGTGCCACACACCTAACCTTGGAAGGATTCCCAAGATTATTCTTATTCCACAGACTCAGTGATCCAGCTTCTTCTCCTTTATATACTTAAAGAAAACAGGCTGTCAACATTTCAGGCAGCAGCTACCTTCCACCAGCAGAAATTATGGTGTGACATCTTTGCCCTCTGCTTTTGGCATTTGATGGCCTCTGCAGGGCAGCTCATGGCACTTGGTGCCTGCTACCACAGTGCCTTGGGCTGTAAAACTCTTTGGGGCCACACACTGAGAAGAGCAAACAAAATGAGAGTTTTGGTGGGCCACTCTGCATGGAGAGAATCCATACAGTACAACAGGATTAGTTGCCTGAGAAGCCTGTTGCCTGTTCCCATCAGGGTTGGATCATGCCTGGCTCCTGTGTCAGGGTCACAGCTGTCTGCCCTCACCACAAAATTTCAGTCCTTGCAGAAGCACAGATCCCAGTTTGAGTCAGCACAGCACAGTCACACATAACTATTCTTCCTGTCAGACACCTGTGTTCCCAGCTGTAAATTGCTGCATCACCATTTTATGCAGCTAAATGGTTCCTTTGCAGCAAACTGCTGGATTCCAGCAGTAATGGCGGGACTTTCAGATGGATACAACCTTTACGGTTATGATCCTCTGGGATGGAAAGATCTCCAAAAATAGAACATTAGACTGGCCCTATATATTGACTTATTTCCCTGCTCATTCCCAAGTGTGCGGACTGCCCTGTTTTGGGTAGTGTAGTGGTTCTGCAGGAACTGTTGAGAGTAGCTCTTTAATTAGCCAGCTGCCCTGACATACCTTCCTTGCTATACCTTTCTATACTTGTAGAAATCCTTGGCAAGAAAATGTACCAGGGCTCAACAACTATGAACAGAACCTTTGCTCTTTGCTATGATTTAGTAAATGAAGGCTGAGCTCAATGGCAATGTCACAAATTCTAAATCTGTTCAATGGCTTTTCAGTTTTCTAAGGATAAATAAAAAAGGCTTCTCATCCTCTGTGCTTAGAGAGTCATATACTTACTATTTGCATTTCATTACATAGCACCTGCAATAGCAAATATATTTTGGAACATGATTTCTTGTAACAATGCCAAAATACTTACAAAGGTTATAAAAATAAAGCACTTAAGGCTTCTCTGGGTTTGGAAAATCAGATGACCACCATTTCTTCTCTGATAATGCTAGTGGCTGAAGTAAAAGCTCCCTGTTGCTAAAGATCTTGCACAAAGACCACAGACTTTTGCTTAAGTGGTTTGTCTATTTCAAATGTGACTACCTGAAAATATGGTGTCACCTCAGAGGTCTCAGAAACCTTTGCAATGACAGTGTAGAGCAAATCAGGGGATGCAACTGTGAAGTAAACCAGAAGTCTGTTCTTATGTATACTAAGAATCTCATATAAAGTAAGTAGTAGGTGATTTTCCTCTTCATACTACATTATTGGGCAGCCCTGAAGGCCTGCATGCAAAAGGTCTTCACTAGATATTCTCAGAGGATATAGAGTTAAAACATAAGAGTCTCAAGTAATAAAGCAGAGGGAACATAGGAGAAGAGATTACATGAAATAGCATTTATCTTAAGAAATAGCCAACTCAAGGGAGATGATCACAGTCTAAAAATACTTGCAAGGAGACAGACTAAATGAATGAGGAGACTCATTAACTGTAAGGAGATAGCTGGAGGAGGACAAGCAGTCCTGGACTGAGAGAAAGAAAAGCTGAGGTCAAGAGCAACCAGAGAAAGTGGCCTCAGTGAGAGCAGAAGTGATTTGATGTGTACAGGGATGATGAGAGCCATCAGGCAATATGAAGCATGACAACAGAATTCAAGTTATCTTCACTGATTGTCGACTGAATGAACACAAAGTTAAGAAAACTCATTGCTAATCGCTTTCTGCCCAAAAAACCTCAAAACCCCAGCAGAGCCAAAAGGGTTTTTCTCTCTTGAACAGCAAATTATGTTATAAGCAGGAGATGCATGGATAGAAGTCATGAGTAGCAACTGCAGAGTCTATATAATTCTCTTTGAGTTATTTAAAGACTAATCAGAACTATCGTGGTTGGAGTGAAGCAATGACCTACTTGTTCAAATAAATAAATAAACAGAGAAGAAAATTTAAATCATATGTGGAGTCTCTTGCCCTGCTAGATATTCCAATCTACGGAAACATGATGTCAGAGGACAGTAAGATGGTCTCTAATAACAATGTGTCCACATGTGGGGTCTCTGCTTTTCCAGCTCTTTTCCAGAAAGCCAGGAGAACGAAGAATCCTTGAAGATTACACAAAAAGTCAGCAAATATAGACCAAGCAGTTCTTCAGTCCTTTTATGGAGCCATCCTGGCAGCAGCCTTGTCTTCATTACACCAAAGAGCTTTCAGCATTGGTTGTCCTACTGAATCTAACTGGCAAGTGATGTCAGAGGTCTGGCAGGCCAGTCCCATGTCTCTTAAGGTTTTTGGAGCCAGATTCCTCTAGTATCCCCAGATGTTTACAAATAAAAAAAAGCAAGTTCCCAAGTACCAGTGTCATACACTATTTGCACAGTGCCTCATTTAACATGTTGTCAGTCATCTTAATAGTAGTTCCAGAATTGCTATCAATTAAAAATAAAGGGACCATGTTGATCAGTTTACTTCAAAAGAGGCAAGGTGGTGGATGGCAATAGCAAGTTCTATGTGAAATTTCATTTGTCTGCTACTGATTTTACTGTATATACACCAGCTTAGGGGAATGCACAGCCTCTGGCCTATATTTCAGCAGTTTTGCTCAGTCTGTCTTTATCACCATTCATTCACAGATTCATGTCATTATCATGCCTGACTGGAAAATTTTCATTAGCTGTCAGGTCAGTGGTTTTCCTGTTTGTATTGGACAAGAAGAGCTAAGACCTGAACTTATGTATCATCAGACTACTGAAAAAACAATAGATTGGTTTGTCATCGCAATACCCTTAATAATCTCATATGTTCACTAGGCAAGAGAGTTAACACAGTGGACCCACACGAGAGTACCCTAGGAGCTAACAAGCAGCTTCTGAATGCAGCCTTGTCACAGAGGTTATTATCAAGAAATTATGTTGTCATCCAGAACTGCTTAAGACCAGAGATGAGCTTTATGGTCAGTGACAAAAAACCCAAGAAACAGATCAGCAAGGACTCCTAGTGGTTTATGATTGCTGGGAGGAAATTGTTGACCAGTACAACACAAGCAATTTTTGTAGGCCTAAACGTGAACTGCCAAAGTCAAGCAAGTCCACAAAGTCCAGATGCTATGAAAGCTGCTTTGACAAAAAACTTTGAAATAGCATTACCTAAAGGAGAAAGTGATTTGCTAATTAAGAACTCCCAAGAACTCAATGCTAAGATCAATGTTCTGAGTCCTTCAAGACTTGGAGAACATGTCTCCCTACTGACAACTTTCAGGAATCAGTTCTTTATTAATGTCCACAGAGTTTGATATTCAAGGCTGTCACTAGATGTTCTCCCAAAACAACAAGTGCTATATTAAGTAAGCGTGGTTTATACAGCACTGAAGACCACCATAGGTCATTCCAGTAACATGTATTGATACTGTGACTTTCTTCTCCAGGGAACACCTGTAACAATCAGTGGGATGGATTAGTCTGAGAAAACCTTGATTAATTAAGCAGTTTATTACACTAAAGAAAACTTGACCGAGATGTTGGAAGTATTATTGTCTTCCTTTTCTCTTCAAGCCATGGTATAGAGTATAAAAAAATCTTTTGGACTGATCTATCAATGCCTTTGAAGTAGTATGCACTAAACTGCAATTTACTGACAGCTCTAGCTGTCTTTTTTTATGTCTCCATTATCACCAACCATCCAAGGAAGTAAGTCAATTTGTGAATATGAAGCTATTGAAATAAGCTAAGAAAGCAAAATGTGGAAACAAAGTTCTACCTAGTTATCAGAGATGCAGTTCATAGAGACCTAAAATCTCTTTTAAAGCTCTGGAAGCAAAGCTCAAAAAACTCATAATAATTTCATGCAAGAAAGAAAGGTGAAACTCTAAGACCCAGTTTCTGGCTCCCAGAACTGGAGTGTTTTTCAGGTGTATGGATTCAGCCCACCACCATCTCAGATCATTCCACTGCTTCAGGATAGACAGGCATGGCAGAAGCTTGACTATATAATCAATGGAGCTGGCAGGCACAGTCAGCCTGGACAGAGCCAATGTCCTTTTGCAAGAGATGCCATCAGCTCAAAAGGAAATGTTACTATCCAGGCTGTCAATAGGGCACTAAAAGCCCCTTAGCTTTTACTAAGCTAAGGTAAGGATTTTTCCTGTAACACAGAAGCTTCCTATTAGATCCAGGTACAGAATAGAAATTCTGTAGTCAGGCTGGAGGCCAACACCACATTTCTCCCCTTTGCAATCTCTTTTTGGCTTTGTGTATGGACTACTCACGAACTGATTTGGCCAAAACTTGTTCAGCATCATCCAATCATCTATTGGCATCTACTGGGAAGGGATGAATTTCAGCAGGGGCTCTTAAGGATACGTATTATGTTGATGGGAAAAGAGAAGAAAAGTGTGAAATATGTGAAGGAGCATGTCAACCCAGCCTGAAACTTATACCATGACGGACAAACTCAATATGAACATGCAGAACAAGATGTCAGGATTTCATGCTGCATATGAAGAGGAACGTGAAGTAAAAAAAAATCACAATAAACATTTTCTATCATTCTTTTATGCAATAAAGACATGGAATATTATATTCAGCATTGTCTTCATTAGTCAACCAGATGGAATTCACAGAAAAGCCATTAATGATTAAGAAGCTGTAAGATTTAAAAAATTGTTATGTTTGTTTACCTTGAGAAATTACAGTTAAAGTGGATGTAAGGAAAATGTGGCAACCATGCATGTATTTTGGAGGGTGGGAGAAATAATTCTTGTTGGATAAACAAGCATCAGCTAGAAACAGAGTTCAATTTAAGAAAAAGAAATGATATGTTAACATTTCCAAATAGCACTTCTTCTACTTTCAGCCTTTAGAATAAACTTAGGTTGGAGAAGCTGAAATCTTCACATCTAGAGAGCTACAGAACGAACAGGGTAAACTGCAGTGAATAGGGAACTGCCTGCTGTTGCTGGAAAAGTAATTAATAATAGTGGGGAAAAATAATCCAGAGAAGCTTCCATTTTTTACCTAGATAGTTGCTCAAGCTTAATCCAAGAAGAGCTACCCTTTTCTATTCTGCTTTGCACTTGTTGCCATCTCAGCCGGGTTTGAAATATTTATTAGTACCAATGCTAATTTATTTAATAGAAGTAACATGAACTACATATATATATAGGTGATATGTGTTGAAAGAAACAAAAACTGGTGTTTTGGTCTTCTCTTCATAAGCATGGGATCATAGCATGATTCCCACATGGCTTCTGTTTGTAAATGCTACAGCAGTGATTGACAGATGGCAGAGAATGTCACAATTTTACATCCCTAAAGCAGTTTTTGTTCAATGAGTTAGGATGATATTTCTCACCATTTCAATAGGACTAAGAGATACCCAAGCTGCTTCTGTTTTTACCTTTTTTTATACTTTCATGTACTGCCAGAATGACCACTCTGTGCCTATGCAAACTGAAGAAAACATAGTTACATTTGTATTTGATTTTTTTAACCTTGAAATGAGCAGTTAGGTATGTTAACTTCCCCTAAGACAACTTGCAGATGGTTTGGAAAAATATTGCCAGTTAAAAACTTCTGGAAATGTCAGGACCCTCTAATAGAGCAGCTACATAAACACATGCAAATTGAGATGTCATAATAGATTTAAGATCAGTTTTGAATTCTGACATAATTTTAAGGTATTATTTCTTTTTATTCTTTATTCTTGCTCCTTCTCCCTCTCCTTCCAAATAATACACAGAAACATTTTTGATAAAACACAGCAGGTCTTATAGAAAAGGTTTACATGGAAGAACTGGGAGACCTACACAGTATCTGGGAAATACCAAAGAGGATAAAGCAGATATTTCATTAGCTCAGCTATTATTATTTATGAATCAGCTAGAATGACCTTTTATACTTGTTTGATAAAATTTACTTACTGAAACCCCAGTGGAAATGCAACCAATACATAATTTAAATTTCCAGCAAAAACTTAAAATTAAGGTTCATATTTAAGCTGAAGTGTTAAGAGGCTGTAAGGACTTTCACTCCCCATAGGAAGTCCCTGAGGCATAAGAAGAATTACTCTGGTGGTCAGAAGTCTCTAGCACTACATCAGAGAAAATAATCCTTTTGAACTTAACTAGCCAAATGTCAAGTCTTTTAACAAACGTGAATTTTGAGAGGGAGGCTTAATCATTTGGGTTATACAGGTGCACAAATAGCAAGACTGTGCCACTAAAGATTCTTCAAGGCATATAAAAGTTCCAGTCATTAATGCACTACTACAGATTACAAGCCATCTGAGATTATTTCAAAAATTTACACCACTCAAAAGTCAGTTCTTATAAATCCTGTGTCCTGATCTTTTTTACTTTGGACTTTGACAAATCCCAGCGTTTCTCCAAATAAATTGTGCAAACTATGTAAACACATGCAAGCAAGCAGGAAAGAAGCTTAATGGATGAAGAGGCAATAATGAAAATACTCAGTCCTACTAGTTGCAGAGCACTGTAGCTCAGTCTAGGAAAGAATATTTGAGCATATTCTTAGCTTCAAGCATAGACATAGTCCCATAACTGCAGTTGCACTACTCACACCCTTCATTGTACTCATGTGTTTCACAGTTCTGGTGGTTAGACTGCAGTACTCAATGTCTTCCAGGACTGCACTGAGGGCATTTTTCTGATTTCAAGTATTGTCACTTTTTAGATAGAAAAATGTCACATCTGATAAGCCTCCAGGCTTTTGACCCCAGTTTCACATGTTGCACTACTACAGTTACATGAATGGGCTTACATGCTGGGGAGGAAAATGACACGTGTGGGCATAAATTAATACATGAGTGGGGCAAGACAGATGTCTGCTTACACCACAGAAGGTTTTTTCAGTGCCTGCAACACAGCCAGCTAACACTCTCTCCATTCCTCTAGCCTTATCAACCTTGAGATATTTATAAAAGTTTCTATAGGCATAGAAACAGAGATTTTAGTCACCTATATTTCTTCCTTTCAGTTTTCCAAACCATAAGAAACCAGCCTCCATACTTACTTGTGGAATTACATTAGGGGAAATTAACCCAGTGAGTATCTAGTTTAATTTATTAATATGAACCCAAATGTAGGTTAGTATAACCAACCACACAGATGCTCAGCCTTAAGAAACTCCAGCACCAGAACCATGACAGTCCACAGCCATGACTTCTTGTTGCAATTCCTACATAAAAAGCTTAAAATACTTTATAATAGAGAACAAGTTTTGCTTTTCTCATTTTACAGCTGAGAAGATCAAAGTGCCTTTTACAAGGGGAGACAAGAAATCAAGCCCGGGGCCATCACAATTCCAACCATATGTTATTGTTTGAATTACTTCTTGCAGCAGTAGCAATGCCAGTGCCAAGTGCTTTTGAGGTGGGTACGATTTGCAGGATTAAAGCCACAAACTTAAGCCTACAGCATACTTTTTGGCTGGAGGAGAAAGCAGGGGAGAAGAGCAAGCACTCAATGAAAGCAGGAAATTACTTCATCTCTGCCATCAAGATACATTTCAGATTACACACCTAAATCAAATGGGAAAAATAATCTTTGTTTAAAAATAGAATGTTCAGATTTTTAAAAAGAAACCTGGAAAACTGGCTTAGGACACTGTGTGGATGGTTACTTTAAAATCTATTTTTATGCATCTGTGAAAAAAATCTTTGGTAACATTGGTGTTCAGTCTCTTTTCCTTTGCCTTTATTCTTTCTCCTTTACTAACAGCTGTCACCTACTTATGGCATTAATTTTGTGGAATTTACTTCCTTTTTTCCACTTTCTTCCCATCAAATTGCAGAGATTTTAGGTGTCAGCCATATGGCAACCAGTCCCTCACTCAAAGTTCTCTTATTTTATCTTCTACCTGATGTGACAATTTGTATTGTAGAAAAGCAATGGAAAAGTACTGTGCATTGAGAACTGTGTATGATTTAAAAAAAATACTTTGTCATGCTAAAGAAATACTGAACATTAATAGCAATCACTAGAAGAAGACTGAGAGCTGATGCTACACATCATAAATATCACGTTAAAGTTAATAAGACAGAGACTAGGGCAAATCTCAAAAAAATAAGAAGTCCAAAAGCATATGTTAGACGTGTCAGTGCTAATGGCCCTAGTTGGATATTAAGTGTGAACACAATTGCCAATATCGATTTTATGCTTTAAGTGTGCTTAGGTTAGCGAAGTTCTCACCTGGAGCTTGGGTGCCACAGAAATGTATGAGAGGAGTCCAAGAAGAATTGACTGCTGCGATATCTGTTCTCATCCCAAACTGAAACAATTTCAGGCAAATAGAGACTTATTTTTAGTCACATTTATATTTTGAAAGGACCTAAAATGGATGCAGTAGCCCATTTACTGAAAAATGACGTGCTAAGGACCGATCGTGGATCAGAATAGGGTGTGATAAAGGAATTACAAAAGCATGCCCAAAGATAAGTTATGCTGTGGAGAACAATGGGGTGTTTTCCTCCTTTCCTGATGCTAATGTGAGATGCAGGCAGTGGGCTGTTATTGTGACTGTCATATTTTAAGAAGTAATAATGAATCTCTGCATGGCTTCTGAGTGCTTGGTTGTTACTGAGTCAACTCCCAGAACAGTGAGATGAAGCAGTCCTCTAAGGTGTTCATCTGTGGATAAACAGATGTTATAATGGCATAAACAGGAAAAGGGGTATCAGGGAGTAATCTTGCCCCTAGGAATTCAGGATTTTTATTTTATTTGCATTCATCTTCTTTCACTCACCCAACAAAGCTCACTGATAAACTAACCCCTTTCACATCAGATGGCTGCAGTGCCTCAGGCTGGTAAGTGTTTAGGTGCTGGAGAAGCACTGGAATCTGAAAAAAAAGCAAGCTTTAGCAACTCAACAATCCTTCCCATAATTTTGCTGGCTCCAGGATCGGGCAGAAGTAGTGCATTCTGTTTCATCTAACATCACTATTTTAAGTTTGGCTGCAGAAAAAAATGAATGGCGCAACAGTTTTAATGTGCAGGCAAGTTTGACCTTGCCATCTCAGCTTTTCAAAGAAATAGACCCTTTGGCTTTGGCCATGACTGCCCAGCTGGATTTTTAACTGCCAGAAGCTAGTCAGGGCCCTTGGTTTAGCTGTGCATCAACATCTCACTCCGAATGACATTGCCTCTCTTAAGTACAGTCTCTTAACAGTCTCTACCCAAATGCTGCTACTGCAGACCACGAGCACTACAGCAACAGACCGTCAGTGCAGTTACCTGCTCTGCTCTGTCTCAGTTTGGGCTGGCTGCATCTCCTATTATACATCTGGAGGTGTTTCACTATAAAAGGATTATCGTCAAGCTCAGACTTTCGTCCTTGCACAATCAGTTTGCAATCAAATGTTTTGGAATACTTTCTGGCCATTTATCACACAATTGATCTCAACAACCTACTTTCAGAATGTTCTCCGAAAGCATTACCATGTAAGTGTGCTTCAAGCATGGTCAGTGATAAATTCTTAACCAGTAAGAACCAATTTCACTTTGATAGGGACTATCCTATTCTGACTTCCAAGCATGTTTGGACGTGTATAGTGTTATTATTTGCATGGGAGACAACACTTAGCCAGACACAAAACAATAGGCATTGTTAACATTCACCCTGGGTAAAACAACTTTCATATTTCACACTTCCCACACTAAACACCACTCATTTCACAAAACAGTCCTCCTCACACTGAACTCTGCCTCTGGCACATGTAGAACAAGGCCTATCTGGCATAGCGATGTCTTGTGCCATTGCAGACAACTAAGCAGTTTTGGCTGTTCATGTGGGCTTCTGCTGCTTCAGCATGAGCTGGTGGATCCACTCATTGAAGTTGGGGTCCTGTTTGTTGTACAGGCAACCCAAAGCAATCCAGGTGAAGAGGATGAGGTTAAACAGAAATAACATCTTCCTCCTTTCCCACAACACAGACTATTTCCATACTGCTTGAGATTTGCCAAAAAAGGAATGCTATGACTAACACTCGAAAACACTTAAACTTTCAGCCGAAATACATTTTCAATTCCAATAAAAACACCTGAGTTTTCCATTGAAAACACATCAATTTTTCAAGCAATCCTATCTATTAAAAGACAGTAAGGACTGGTTTTCTGTCTGTTATCGGGATTTTTAGTCCTGGTAAATGTATGCGGCCTAAAAAACATCATTGCTACTGCTACGGAAAAAAAGTAAGACTGCATAACTGGGCATGGTAATAAGCATTCCAGTTCCATTAAACTAACTCAATTAATTTAATCACAATAAGAACATGACAAAAACAATTAAGAAGTTGATGAAACTCCCCTTTTGGCCCTGGAAAGTCCATTTCCTCCATTTCTTACTATGTACAAGATGCAGAAGAAATCTATGCTGGCAGCGCTCCAGTTCAAGATAAGACATTATATTGCTGCTGCACAGTGGCAAAGCATTTCACAAAAATTTCTGTTGAGCAATTAGAAAAAAGCCAGACATATTATTCCTCTCCGATCATGACAGTAGTTTGTTTTCCACTTCAAAAAGTAATTCAGAACATTTTAAACAATGGTTATTAAACATTTTAAATTCAGCAAGTCTGAATAAGTTGTGACTGAAAATTTAATGGAGCTAATCAAGAAGTTCTCTGGACCATCAATACTATTTCAATGAATTTCACACCACTAGGAAAGATTTCATAGGACTGAGGTGTGGGAAGAACTAATACAGCATCAAATTTCCAATGGGTAGGCAGACTGATCTAATGAAAAAACACATAGTTTTTGATTACTCTAGGGCATAGAAAGCAAAAGTAATTGAAATTATTGAAGCTTATAAGAAATAGAGCTTGTCAACTAAAACTGACTCCTTATGCTGATCAACTAGAATTAGAAATTGGTTGAAGACAAAGCCAACACACATAGTATTTATACTACTAATGGGCATTTAACAGTGTGCCACATGGCAAACTGAAGGCATAATTATACAAAATTAACTGGCTTGTGTGAGATATATTGCAACTACAGTTTCTGAATTGTATACAGAGATCTATTAAGCACTATCTTCTACTCTTATTTTAAAAATGGTATAAAATTGGTTCTTGACTGTAACATTATTTAATATTGTTTTCAATAACTGAAATACAAAAGAAACAAAAATCTAACCGTGACAAAGTTTCAAAGAAGAGAAGCAGAGAAAATTAAATGAATATGACTGGACACTTACTAAAACCAGTTTGCTTTGTTTTCTAGCTGCAAACTACATTCAAAGGAATGTGGAAACATACTTACAGGACAGGTGTTCACCAATCACAGAAGCAACAGGCCCAGGGATTATTTAGACTTCCTATCTGATGTCATGGCCAAGATTGCTACAAAAATGAGGTAGAGCAACAGCAGGGAGGGTTGAAACTGTACAATTCTTTTAGCAATCCTGTTTTGCTATTAGTGTTCCAATTAAAAATGTATTTAAATTATTTTAAAGGATCCAAAGAGTATCACAGATGAATAAAGGATTCAAAAGATTTGAGAGTTTATTTACTTTCTTTAAAAAAGAAAGCTGAAAAATTACTTGTTCAGTTTGTAAATGCCTACAGCGAAAACAGCAACGTCACAGCACGCACTTCAGTTTAGTAGGCAAAAGATCTGACAGCTTAATACTGAAAGATGACAAATTCAGGCTCAGTATAAGAGGCATGTTTTTAACAGTAAGTAATTACATTTTGAACAATTTGGGTGGACTCAATCTTAGGAGCTTTCAGATCAATGCAGGATGCTTCTTCTAAAAACAGCTGTAGTTCAAACAAGAATTTGAGGAAGTCTTGGAAACTGCTCTCTGCAAGAGAGCAGACTGAACACATGGCATTTCCTTCTGCCTTCTGAATCAGATTACACTGGAACTGTTAAATTTGTCTCATGGACATATCTCAAAGGAGGTAGATTTAAAAAGGGAAGGGAAGCGGGTATGATCATTTTGGACATGTTGGACCATGCAATACAGCTGGGGCTATATGGCTACATTACACCGTAGCCTTAAAAAAGCACCACCTAAGTACCACCCAAGTGTAAAATTGTCTTGATAGAGGCCCCACATTTCTGTACCAGAAGTTATGAAAATGAAAGCAGTAACAGCATGCTATGTTCAATGTAGCAAATGCCAGAAATTCTGCAAGCCAGCAGATTGCTCAGCCCAAGCCTGCAAGGGTACTGCTCCTTTCAGACTGTTTGTGTCATGAGAAAGAAAAACAAGAGGGGTGCAATGCACCTGAAAGAAGCAGTTCACCTTTTTTGCCTCAGTGAAATAAAGGTGAACAGGTTGACATGCTGCAGACAAGACTTTACGACATAAACGAAAAGGCAGTCAGAAGAGACAGATGTCTGCAAACTTTCTGCTTGAATTGTAACTCATATCTTTTATAAATACAAAATTTGCAAACACTGAGTTTCCAGTCTCAGGAAATTAAATTACTTCAACTGATGGCACTCCTTTTTGGATGTAAAGAAATGAGATTCAAGTTAATGCCTTGTCTAGTGCCAAGTAAAAGCTTTAACCAGAATCTCTTGTACCTTAGGACAAGATCTCATGCCACAAGGCTGCTGGATCTTTTGGGTGTGACTGCCAAGTTCTCACCTTGAGAGTCATCTTTGAACAAAGGAAAGACCATATAAAGACAGCCACATTTTGAAGAAATGTGTTTTAGTGAAAAGCTGGTATACAGATTTAGCTGGAGAATGTTTTCCAAGAGAGAGTGTAAAATTTTTCACTCAAGTAATTCTTTTAGTAGCCAAGATTCATACTTCGCAATTTAGAACTTCTGCATACCCAGCTGACAGAATTAAGATGCGGCGTAGGAGTTTACCCTGCACAGACGGTGAGCATAATGTACAGTCATCACAGAGATAACAGTTCAGAGATGGAAAAATCCTTTCAGGTTGTTCATGACAGATCTATGGCAATGGTCACCCACGACAATATATTTTTAGAGTTCTATACAGTCCACTTCTACGCATGCTCCTCCCAGATACCCTTTAATTCATACATACTTTTAAAGCTCACGTGACTCTCTTCAGCAAGATACATCATAGTATCACTTTTGGATCTGCACTTTCCCACATGGGCAACATGCTGTTGTGGAGCTGTATTTAAAGCAGGCTTTGGAACCAAGGACTTTGCAGTTTAACAGCAATAAAATAGCCCACAAACTTTTCAAGTAAATATTTTATTTCATTCATATTTCACAGTCTTTTTCTGTAAAGTTTTAGCTAAAAGGTCATGTTCTATAACAGAGTTCTTAGGCTATTGTATTCAGAGCTAGCAATGGACTTTGAAAGTACGGAAAATATTTACATTCCAACAAGAACAGTAGAATTTCAAAAAGACATAGCAAAAGTAATCAAAAATACCAACATTTATTAAAACATAATAGAAAAACAGCAGTCTGCCTGACCCATCAAGCTACCTCGCCTGCTAGTTGTCAGCAACAACTGAAGACACAGCAGGCCACTCAACTGACTCTATAGACTGGGATAGCTGTCTTCAGCTAACCTGTTAATATGAAGATCAAAAAAAAATCTGTTTGCAAAAAAATTGCTTACAGCTTTCCAATCAGAGGCTAATGTCTCTGTTCAGATCTACTGTACCACTTCTAGATTCTGGCCAGAATCAAGACCTATTGCGGTCCTGATGTAGTCAACTAATTTTCTCAATGCATTTCCAAGCTAAGCTATTTTATTACAATGCAGCCAAGAAAGGAAAGTCCTTATTTTTTAAAGCTTTAGGAGGGGTTTCAGGAATAAAGGCAGTTAAGAGAATCTGAACAGAATGGTACCTGATCATATATTTATCACCAGGGGTCTTCAACATCCTTTTTTTTTTTTTAATAGATGTTGCGTCAAGATTTGTCATTATCTAGGGATATGGTTCCTAAGGGACTCCAGATTTACACATAAGAGTTCCAGAGTGGATTTTTCTAGTTCAGAAAATAGTATTTAACTCTGGACTGATGCCCAGTAGGAGATTTCTAACCAGCTGCTGGACTTTATTCACAGATTTATTGAATATATATTTATACAAATTACACCAGCTGAAAGGCCCATTAGCTGTAAGCACACCCACCTCAGCCCACCCTCAGTGCTGTCAGGGGAAAAAATGCATGTGGTACTACGAAGATTATGAGAGATTTCCACCAGCTGAAGTCTCCCTAAGTCAGATGGCATTACCCTGCAAGAGAAGTTTTTAATTCCTTTTAACTCCATCAGAGCAGTGGAAATAGGATGGAGAAGAGGTCATCGATAGACTCATTTTTCCTTATCTCTCAAATAGCTAAGATTGGACTTCATTTTTTCTGACTTCCTTTTATCTGTACATAGCCTGAACCCATCACCTTTTTTCTAGGACAGTCATTTCCTAAAAATACATATTCTGAACTTCAAATTCTCCTCTCCATTTAATAGGTAGAATAAGAACTTGAGGAAAAGTAGGAAAAATATCCTATGCTCTTTCTCATACCTCACATCTCTAGGTCTGCTAGATGTATCTGATCAATGGAACTGCCTCCTCTCCTTGTAAGAAGCTCAGAAGAAACAAGCTCATCTTCTTTCATAAATGGCCTAAAGGCACCATCACATCTATCCTGCCAAATGTCATTTGGTGCAGATATCACAACTGATAGACTGCGTCTAGATCAGACATGTCCTACATTGTTACACTGCACTATGCTGCTTTCTGGGTTTGCTGGCTGAGTTTTGGTATTGCTGGGCTGTGATTTATGAGACATCCTAGTATCACAACCATAGCAGATATATTTAAAAAAATACATGACAGAACAGTCTATGAACACTTTTAATCAATTTCCACATTTGCCCAGCTCCACTAGGGCAAACCCTACCACAATATTTCTCTCTGTGCCCATGGCTAGTACAAATAAGACTCATGTGCTTCCTCTTTGTTAGACATGTACAGCATTTCTTTTCATCAGTGTAAAAAGGGTGAAATCCCCTACGAGAGAGAAGTCCCTTACAATTTCTCTAATGCACCTATTTGAGGAAGACTACAAAAGCATTCTCTACAGTCCTCTGCAATATTATCATTTTCTGATGCCTCTATGTGTTAAGGTCTACTCACAAATTAGCAAGACATCCACTGTAGTTTCAAGTTTCTTTTTTAAGAATCTGAAACAGATCACAGAAGTAATCAACGCCTCAAAATACCCAGTCACCTAGATGGCAAACTGAAACTATTGTCACACAGAAAGGAATATATCATAGATGATACAGATTCTTTAATGTTCTTAGACAAAGCCATTCTCAGTTTTCTACACAGACCGCTCTGGAAAAAACCCTTCAGACTGGAGGGAGTGACATAGTAAAGTGTATACATAAACTGAAAAGAAATAAATATCTGTAAAACAGCTTTTCTAACATGACTACTGTGGATCTCCACTAGCAAGATATCTTAGGGAAATATCGTACGCACACAGTAGCGTTAGCTATATCTCAAGCAGGCTAGGAAGGATACAAATCTATGCGGAGGAAAAAATGTTTTGGAGTTTGTTGGGTTTTTTGAAGTTCAAGCTTAGGTAGATAAAATTTTTAGAGAGTTTATCCAAGCTGACACATCCCCACCCCTACTACATGCACCTGATTGCTCTAAATAAAAAAAAGAGATGGAAGGGGATGGGAGAAGGACTTCACACAGGCCATTATGCTCCTCTCATTTCACCTCTCTTTTTTTATACTTAGAAACCTGATTTTGCAGAAAAAAATGGGGTTTTTAAAGATATACATATCAAGTAATATGCAATTAGTCTTGTCAAATTAATCCTGGTGAATGAATATCTTCCTTGTCCTTTTTTTTTCATATCACTGCAGCCGTTAATATCAATATTTAATCTGTCAGCTACTGAGAAAATGCAAAGCCACCATCCTTTTACACTTCTTACCATTAATGTACATGGCTTTGGAACAAACACTTCCAGTGCAAGCCTTGTGATTTTTATTCACTCCAACCGCACAGATCAAAATCTAAAGTATACTCATCAAAACATGCCATTTCACTTGGGTCCTAAGACACTCATCACTTTACCAAAGACTGCAATGAATACAGAATGCCTCTTCACCACAACCAGATTTCCACTAATTCAAATGAATTAAAACCCCAAAGCAAGACTCTCTGCTACCAGAAAAGACAGCAACAACCTGAAGATACCACCCCATCAACATTGTTTCCTCTCCTCATACCAACCCCCTTTGCCTACTTGGAATTGATGATGGCCCAACAGTGGGGCCTGTTCTGCTGCTGCACTCTCAGAACTGACTATCTGAAGATGGGAATAGGAAGATGCTTGCAGAATACTGCAAATGACTGTCTTTTCACTGCAAGAATGGGAACATGCCAGCAGAGCACATCCACGCTTCTCGAGTCCAAGGAATTATACAGGGTTAGCATGGAGTTCAAGTCACACTGCAGTACTAAGTACCCATTCTGTCAAGAACCCACCATACTATTCCAGTCCCACAGCTGGCTCTTAAGACAAATTGTTAATGGCAACGTGACTTTGCAAGTCTTGGACTCAAAAAATGCTCAAGTAAAAGTTTGAGACAGGAAAAAGGAGGCACAGAAATAAGTTGACCAACAGCTATGCACCTTTTTACTACATGTTGGGATATGTGGGGTCTTCGAGGTTGCTATCAGCTTTGTCAGACCCTGTTAGAGAGGCTTCTAGCTCTGCCCATGACTGTGGAGCATTGTTCTTTATTGCCTCTATGAAAAGTTGTGTTTGGTGCTTCAGCCGGTCCAGCTCAGCCTGAGTCACCTGGTTCTGATGAATGAGCTCCTTGGTCTTTAAAGTGATCTCCAGCAATCCCGACCTGCGTAGCACAACAAGTGTATTCTGAAAGCGTCTGCATTTGCTTTGTTGTTGCAAGAGCAGCTCAGGGGTAGTGCAAATCTCTTCTGGTATCAGTGGAGGGCTCCACACTGCAGACTGCATAGTAGTCTGTGATGCACCCTCACTCTCATGAAGGGTGCACTTTGCTGCCTGCAGAGTTCCGAAAGGCAGAAGGGGAGTCAAACCTGGCACTTTCTGAGTGTCACTGGAAACATGATGAAAACCAGAAAGAGCTGACAGTTTTCCACTTGTCACCAGAGCTGAAGAACTTTGCTGGTTAGAATCCTGAGGGGTCTTAAAGCTAACTGGTAGGTGGGCAAAAGGACTAGTAGGCAAGCCTGTGCTCATCAATACAGAAGTCTCCATCTTGGGTGCTTCCGTGCAGAGTCGCTTATGGCAAGTGGTTTCCTGACATTCTTCTAGATCAAAGGAGTGATCTCTTTTGCAGGGTTGTGGTGCTATTTTGGGATAAGAATTCAGGATGGGCAAATAATTAGCGGAGTCACTTCTCTTTTTCCCAACAGGGTGAGGATTAATGGGAGGTGGGATTGATGGACGAAGAAACACTAGCTGTGGCTGAGCTGGAATCACTTCAAAGGATGGCTGCACAGTCCAAGACTGGAGCTGTGATGAACTCCCCTGAGAAGTGAAGCAGGGAAAAAACAGAAATCTTACAAAAGCATTGTAAAAGAGGATCAAAAAAGTCTTAAATGAAACAGGTAGACTATGACATTTCTCCATATTTGATATATACTGTCCAATTATTGTGTTCTGAACAGTTTTCCATCAAACTCATCCTTTTCCTTCTCTGACAACAGGGCATAACACTGGATTCAAAGTTGTAATCCATAATGCTTTTACTATGCAACAGTAGATATATTTAAAAACAATTCAATCTTAATTTATACATTTTTTCCTAAAGAAGAATTACACTGTATGTTTAAATGGTACAGTGTTCATGTAAAAGTTCAATGCAGACTTGGAGTCAAAGAACAAGTGCACAGAAAAGTTGAAAAATAATTAAGCTATGTAGTTATGAAATATATAAAGTGTCAAGGAAAGACTGCACAGACATTTTAGGAACAATTCAGACTCCCTCTGTTGAAAGGTAGCAACTCAAATCTTGTTGATTCTGTTCTTATAGCAAGCCTTTGAAATGGTTACTTAAAATAGACAATAGCTGTTCAGTAAGTCTTGCAATGTTAAGCACAATACACAATTTCAATAAATTTAAAAACATGAAGTAGAAAAAAAAATGCTGAATATCAACCAATGCAAGCAAAAAAGCCTGCTGTAAGCCCAGAGGAGTTTAACTTCATACCTCTGGTGAAACAGTGCACTCCAATAAACCTTAAAAGCATTATATTTCAAGAAAAATGCCCACGTTTTTACTCCCTCCCACAAGCCATATTCTGGAATATAGGGGTATACATCCATTTTTACAAGATATTACCTCTTTTTCCTCCAACACATTACTACAGATCTTCATGAGATCCTCTGGCCAAAAACATGCCTGCTTTTCTCCAAAGATATCAAATGGTCTTCTTAATAGTCATCACCACTACAATTATACTAATATAATATATTGTCAGCTGCTTTTTCAGTTCTTTACAACCTGGAACACAACTGGCATGCTTGCTGAAGGAACAATTTTTAGCTACCACAAATACATTTTATTATTTTTAGTACTATACTGAGTCATCTGAAATCCATATCCTTTCCGCCAGTCTCATAAATTTTAAATGCTTATATGCTTTGACAAAGCCCATTTCCCCAATTAATGATCTGAACTTACAAAAACCAGATACTATCCACTGGTTACAACACTGAGACTTGGAGATAACATTCAATTACCTACTCTGACACAATGTTTCTTCAGTTCAGTGAGCAAGATCCTTACGGAATAGGGATACAGAGCTACTGTATCCTTAATTAAATATTACTACCATAACAGAGAAAACAGGACGGACAAAAGAGAAGTATGCGGAGATGTTAGGAGTAAGGAAGCATATAAATACTGTGGCTATACATACACAGGACAGAACATGTAGCCTTAAGGAGCAAGGGTTTGCAGTCAGAAGTCGCCATGTCCTGCACAACTGCACAGCACCCAGCACAGCAGAGCCCCGGAATCATTGAGGCCAAAAGAGCTGTGGTAACTCTTTATCTTGGGTTTCTTCCTATCTCTTATCTACTTTATTCTCCTTTTCCTTCTCATATTGCACTCTGCTCTTGTTCTCCTACTCAAAATCTCATTTTCAGTAGAGGAGGACAAATTTATTTTACTAATTCTGCAAATTGTTGTGGGTTTTGTTGGGGTTTTTTTAATGAAAGCTATGGAAGATAACATCCTGTCTAAAAAGCCTTCCTATTTATTAAGGACTTTTACAAGACTGACTGACAGAAACCTTGACACAAGTAGCACTGTGTTTTCGAGAATTGATCCCTGCTTGATTTTTATTTTTTTTTTTTAGTAACGTTGTTGTTAGCTGTTTATATTCTGAAATTGGGCCAGCAGGTAACAGCAGGTAACCATCACTGTGCAGGATCACAGCGGTTCCAAGACAGAAGGATGATGCTGATTGAAATTGAAACTGGAACAAATAAAGAGCAGTAACTGGATGCTGCCTTTTTTTTTTTTTTTTGGTCCAGCGCGCCCAACTGAGTGCAGTGCTGAAAAGACCATATTAAAAAGACGGCCAACATGACTATCTGAGATCACCAGGTATAATGAAAAAAGAGAAAAAGACACTTCATTATTATTCTGACCTAGACTTGTTGCTTTTGATTATTGTAGTAAACATTTTTCAATTTAACATTATTGTCCTTAACCATACATAATTAGCCTTAGATGTTATGACACACTGCTCGAGAGAACCAAGTGTTAATTTTATCTACCTCCAACACTTCCTTGCCAAATTCTGTCTTTGCTACACTACCAGGTTTTTTTTTTATATATATATGTGGTTGGGGTTTTTTTTATATATATATAAAGCTACTTATTATTAGCTGCTTCTGCTAACTGTTCACAACACAACCTGGACCTTAACATTAGACTACCAGTGCAATCAGTGTTTAATTTTTGAGCTCTGGGCCAAAGCCTATCAACCTTTAGTGAAGCTTGGCCTATTCCCTACTGTAACTAACTTAAGAATTTGTTAACATAGTATTTTGTCCACACATCTAGGAACATGACTAAATATTAAAATTGTTTCTTGTCAAAATAAGGCACAATGCTCAGAGAACAAAAACATCTCCCCTACAAAGGCATGATCTGCTAAATACTAACAGAAACCCATATTTCTATGTATTGTGTATCACAATGATACACAGTGTTTAATAGGTCTTGCTTGCTGTCATAACAGATTCAGCAAAAAAAGAATCAGGATCCATATTACTTTTTCCCCTTCTCATTGTATTCTCAGAAGTATTCTAATTAATTAAAAAAAAAGAACTTTTGGTCTGTTTCAAAAATGAGTGTGTACAGAGCAAGAGGTCTAATAACAGGACAATACTTGGAGTTCCTGTATCTTCTATTAAAATGTAAAAGTTAGGGGTCTCACAGATGTGCTGGAGGAACTACACATTACAAAATACTGGAGAACATAAATAGGGAATATAATTGTTGCAACGTGAGCCATCACATGCAATTAAGGGAAACAACTACTAAACTACAAGTATCACAGCTAACTTCAGATAAGGATTTAATTTTTACATTTATAACATCCTGGATTAGTGTTTCCCATTGCATATGAAGCCCTTATAGGACCTAAGAACAAGGAAACAAACCCATCATCCTACTTCACCATCTTTATTGAATGAAAAAGATAACAGCAGTTTTCAAAAGCAAATCACCCATTTCTGTTTAATCTTTGGTGCTATTTACATAACATTGTTAAAGATGTATTTTGGGAGGATTCCTTTAAGACAAAGAGGTTTAGTAGATATAGCAGAGCTTCTCCATCTCACTTTTTTTTTCCATCTTAGTGATTCTAGCCTGACCCTCAAAAGAGCAGACTGTTACATCAGAACTTAAGTTACCAGTTACTTTCCAGACTGCAACAATGCAAAATCTTTTTGAAAGGAAAAGTATTTAAAAAAAAAACATTAAGAACATGGAATATTTTTCAATATATTATTTCTTCCCTACCTGCTTAACTAACACATTTTTCATTACGACCATAGGAGAAAGTGCAGGAAAGGAGCTGCTTGTGGTCCTCGGGCATTGCCAAGGTCCATCCTCTGCATTCCAACACAACGTATTCAGCACATCCTCAGAGTCCGTCTGCTCCATAGCACTTGGGCACTCTGAACTTCCATCTGCCAGATGTAGAATTCAGTTGTTAGTTGTTTCCCATGCAACATGCTTACTACTATCTTTCGGTTCTGCTTCCTTTCAACCAAGTCACAAAGAACAATAAAGTTTAGATCTGTAATATCAACAGAATTAGAGTTGCTGTGAGAGCTGTCAAATAGCCTTTAATAAAAGGCTTCATATTTCAGGTCAGTTCTCACAGACACATCTTCTCCCCAAAAAATCTACGACTTTTTGTTCTTTTGTATTCAGTCTCCAAGGGACTGCACACTATCATGAAGGTTGCTCTAAAAAACTGGTACAGGAAAGAACGCCAGCATTGCCACATCCATAGTTTGTGCTGCAGGCATTTTGTGTCTTGAAATTTTCTATCTAAAAACCCAGTACAGGAGATATCTCTCACAAAAGCTTTTTTTTTTCTCTCCTTTAAAGGTCATCTTTGCAGTTTTGTTGACTATTAAAATGGCACACTGTGTCTACATTTTACTGATGTTATAACAATTACTCTCTGGTTTATCAGGCTCTACTGACATTCTGGTCAGCCCATAAGAGACATTAGGCAGCATAATCCAACAGTTCCTTCATCACTGCAAAGAACAAAAAGTAATTTTGCCATTCCCACTTCTAGACTTTCTAGTCTGAGATTCTTCTATTAATTTTTTTACTAGTCACATTTTAAATTCCCATGCCATTCAAATTCACAGGATAAACTTTATAACTAGATAAAGTTCCACTCCAAAAGACTTTGGTGGTAGGATGATTGCAGATGAAACCTATCTTGCATAGAAAAGCCCTCCATGGTAATGAGACACAAACTGAAAGGGGTTAGTCAAATTTATCAAACATCACCAATAAAAGCAAAGCCTGAGCAAGATAACACACAAAAAAGTTAACACAGTGGTTTTCTAAACCTGAATATCCAGAGTCTTTGTCAGATTCAGCTGCCGCCATGCTGAGGCGATGGTTGAAGCTCTTCATTTCCATCACTTTGCCCAGTAGTTCCTCAAGGGTCTCAGGAGATGACCGTTTTGCCTCAGTGCTTCCATAGTGCCAAGGGCAGTTTTTAATGCCTTTTCCATCGAGGAACTACAAAAACAATTAAAAACAAAGACAGAGTTTCTCTGAATCTAAAGAAAGCTCCATTAGTATAAGACAACAACGGTGGCCATGTTTCTCAATAAGGAAATCAGCTTATGAAAGGTTTGCTGTATCTGTAGAGCCATCTGTAGAATTCTATTAAACTCTCTGCCTCCCATTTGCCATGCTTATCACACATTTAGAGTAGAAAATAAAATTGCCAATAAAACAAGTTTATTCCCTGCAAAACTCTCTAAACTATGCATGTTTAATAACACATTACAGAGTAGAAAAGATAGGCAATAATTCTTTGCGTCAACTGACACTTCGTGGACTCTTCTGAACTTAAGTTTTACACCTGCCTTCAGATGATTTTTCAAGTTTCAGGAAAGTTTCCATGAGCCAATCTTTCAGTCCCTGCATCAACTACAAAAGAACAATATCATAGTAGGCATGGCTTTGAATCCTTTAGGATAGGCCAAAGATGCCAAAATAACAAAGGCATAGGAAGGAATAAACTAACTGAAATAAAAATATGGTACATGTATTTTAATTTTTAAAGAAATCTTTACTGAATGCCATCAACTAATCAAAGGTATTTTAGAAGTACTGAAGACATGGATGCAGCTGAAGGGGCAGAATGCACCCATCTTATTCACCCCCCCCATCTTATTCAGCTCCTTTCTTCAGGGGCTAAGCAAGGCAGAGTACAGGGCAGCCAGTCTTACTCAATTACCTGAAACAGGACCATTTCATACTGAAAATTTCTGAGTAAAGTCTAGAGTAGATTCACCTGGAGAGCACAATGTATCAGTAATTTCTAACTCCATTATGAATTCTGTTGGACAAGGTAAAAATTCCTTACTGCACACACAAAACTTGGGAAATAGGAACGTCATTTCTATATCTGCTAAAAAGGTAATGCCTAAATCTATGAAGTTCAGCAACATGGGTAACCAAGATAAAACAGCAGATGCAAAGTGTATGGTTGTTATCTGCAACTAAAACAATGTCCCTCTGAGTCAAGTAGGACAGTTGCACGTCCTTTTATTCTGCCAGTGAGCTCACTAGAGACTTCAAGAAATACCTCAAAATACTGAAAGAATGAAACACATATCGAAAACTGATGTATTAGACATGTCTCTTCAGTCCCAAAATGCAAAACAAACTGAAAACTAAAAGCTATTCATAAACAAGATTTATATCAAGAATTATAATTACTCAGGTCATATTTATCTCACAAAAACTGTGATGTCCCAAGGAGTGAATCCCAAAACAAGACAGATGTGCTGAGTGAAGCCCATACAACAAATACAGCTAAATCTGGAAAACTGTGGTTTTGTTAACAGTCTGATTCACTCACAAGAGTAAAGTAAGTCATCAGAGAAAGGAAACTTAAATAAGTTATCAGTGAACATGCTGGGGGCTAAAGAAATCCATACTGCTAAAAGTGCGACGCATAACATACCTGCAGTGCACTCCTAGGGGAGACATGGCCTTAGAAATGCCCTCCTCTTCCTGCACCCAGAATGAAAGGCTGAAACTAAAAGCTTTGAAAATCAGAATAATGTAGTAACATTATGGCCTCCCATACTACATACTTGTCACAACCTTCAGCTGCTTCCTGAGAGTAGGCAGCTTCTAATAAGACAAAGTTTCAGCTTCTCTGAAAGAAGGTAACTGAGAGTTTGGCTAACAGGAAACTGACATAACGAAGTGCAGAAATTACTTCTAATATTATTTGTAGAAATTATTTTCCTATAAAGTAACCATTTGAAGTTATGTCTCATGTTAAAGCTTTGTATTTAAATTATAAAAACAGGAACTCAGGAGTCTGCAATCATAGTCAGGCTAGCAGTCCAGCAGCAGCAGTAGCCAGTGCAAGCTGCTTCAAATGACATTGCAGCAGACATTCTGGAACAATTTACCCTGAAATGCAAGTTTCTTCTTAAGGTCCTGCCAACTGGTTGTTAGAACTGTGCTCCAAAATCTCGAGCCTCGGCAGCTACAGTAATGAATTCTCAAATGGTAAGATGACTGTCTATATAACTACAAGAACGATGGAATAATGGCCAGCAGAAGAGATTTTCCTCAAGTAGCTACTTGCATAGGTTTTACTTTCAGTTTTCAGTCACACCTACCTGCCTGCCTGCTAACAGGTATGGAGCAAACACGATTACGTAAGAGCAACCTAGATGCCATCCCTGGAATGGAAGACGTGCTTTAAGTCCTCGATCCACGTTCTCACTACTTAGTCCTTTTCAAAATACCCCAAACCAAAACTAGAAACAGAAGGATAGAAATAAGTAAAGTAAGAACACCTCATCTGCCAGCTTTGCACGAAGGGAAGCTTTGGGAAGGGCTACCATATCTTTTTCTCTTATGGAACAAACCAAAACAACAAAACCACAACCCAAAATAAACAAACCAGAAGCTCCGCTCTCCCGAAACGCGGGCGTACGACCCCTCCTGCCCGTGCCCGGACCAGAGCCGCCCCCCGGCCTGGCGGGAGGAAGCTCCGCCGCGCACCGCCTGAAGTACCAGGCGCCTCGCCGCCGCCCAGGGCCGGCCCCGCGCTGAGCCCACCCGACCGCCCCTCCGCCCACACGCCAGGCCCGGGCCGCGGGGAGCCCCGGAGCCCTACGGCGTGAGGAGAGTCCGCGCAGGCGGGCCGAACCACGGGACTGCCAGACGCGGGCCGCCGCCCCGCCACACGGCGAGGCGCATCAACACGGCCCCTGGACCCCGAGGCCGCCCCTCACCTGGGCGCGGGGTCGCCACAGCTCCGCCGCGCCGCGCATGCGCCGCATCCGCCCCGGGCACGCCCCGCCCGGACGAGCCGCCGCGGAAGGGGCGCGCATGCGCACAACGGGGCCAATGTGCCAGGGTTTGTTGGTGGTCGTTTCCTGTACTGGAGCTGTGAGGGGACCGGGCAGCGCCATCTGAGCCTGCAGTTTGGGATGATGCGGGACTTCCCGAATGCTGTGCAGATGAGTACGATTGATCTTGACGCAGAAGTTTAGAATTCCATGAATGCGAGATGAAACGCTAACAGCCACTGAAAATATGAGAAAAGCAGCATCAAAGAGGTCCAGAAGCTTTACACTCGTCTCAAAGAGGGGAAACATGGCAAAAGGAGTCATCATAGAATCAATTAGGTTCTGAGATCATTGAGTCCAACCTATGACCGAACACCACCCTGTCAGTTAGACCATGGCAATAAGTGCCCTGTGCAGTCTTTCCTTCAACATCTTCAGCGACGGTGACTCCACAACCTCCTTGGGCAGCCCATTCCAATATCTAGTCACCCTTTCTGTGAAAAAATTTCTTCTAATGTCCAACCTAAACCTCCCCTGGCACAGCATAAGGCTATCTCCTCTCATCCTGTCACTGGTTCCCTGTGAGAAGAGACCAACCCCCACCTGGCTACAACCTCCTTTCAGGTAGTTGTAGAGAGTGATAAGGTCTCCCCTGAGCCTCCTCCAGGTTAAAGAACCCCAGCTCCCTCAGCTGCTCCTCATAGGACTTGTGCTCCAGACCCTTCACCAGGTTCGTTGCCTGTCTCTGAACACACTCTAGCACCTCAATGTCTTTCTTGAATTGAGAGGCCCAGAAATGGACACAGAGCTTGAGGTGTGGCCTCACCAGTGCTGCGTACAGGGGAAGAATCACTTCTTCCTGTCATGAGCAAAGGGTTTATGTGGTTGCTAAATATGAGGTAGTGAAATATGTGGATTTTGTTACCATGCATATAAAACAAGGGCAAATAAATAGGAGGAAGTAAATCCTCTAGTTCAATGAATATAACTAGAGTAGCTATTCCTGTTCTGAGAACTCCATAAATGCTACCAGCACCCAGAAATCTGTCAGAATACTTTGCATTCGGACATGAAAGCCATTCATTAGAGAAAACTGAAAAGGCTGTGTGGAAGGGCTAAGCAAAGACACAATGAATTCCCTGAACAGAAATGGATGAAAGAAATACTTTCATTGTTATAATGATCTTGTTAAAGAACCTGAAACATGCTGATTAAAAAGATCAACAAGACCTAATAAATTCCTGAGTGAAAAACAGAAGGACCTTTAATCTCCACGTAGTCTCATAACCTGTCAAATGCAAAACAAAAATATCTGCGATTACATGAAATGACATTGTCACTTTGAAAATATGACACTGATGGATTCCAGTCCTACCAATCTGAAATGCTGTGAGAGAATGCTAGTGACACATATTTTTAGGATGTATTTTTGAGTATTTAAATGCCAGAGTTGGGTCTGACTTACATCTAAACTGTGGCATGGGATATGTGATATCTGGACTCTGGATTTGGATCCCTTACTGTTCAGGAGGTTTGGGTTCTGAGGAATAGCATGTTAAGAATGCTGTTGTATCATCATATTTACTCAGGCATGGTCCTGTTTGCCTTATACCCAGACACAACCCTTACCGATCTCCACAGATTTCTCAGGATATGGAGTATGTGTGGGTGCTCACTGAAAACAGCTCATCAGAGAGCAAGCAGCCTATGTTTGGGACAGACCACCTGCAGTTCAGTTCAGGTGATTTGGAACAGACTTGGAATGTGTGATACCAGGCTTTCATTCAAGGGACAGCAGGTAGGAGAACCAAAATACTGTCTGTTTAATAGAGGAGTTTTCTTAGATAGCCAAGGTAAATCTGTTTTCTAAATAAATTAAATCTTATCACCTGAATTCTCCTTGACTTCAGTTGAATTAAACCTTGGGTTTATATTGAGCATTATCATCTGAATTCTTCCTGCTCCAAAATATGCCTTTTTTGGTGGTTTTAATAATATTTCTGTCATTACCCCTTCTCTTCCTTTTCCTCTCATTTGATTCTTCACTGATCCAAGATCTTATTTGCTGTGTGAGTTCAGTGACTACTGTCAGTGGCAACAGGATGTTTTGCTTTCTCCTTATGTTGTACAGTGGTTTATTTGTTTATCCTAAAGGTGAGTGTTTTGACAAATAAGTATTAACTTTTTGTTCACTTCCCTGTTTATTCTGGCCATACAACAGGAAAAGTGTGAAAAGAATATGAGTGAAGTATGACTGCATGTTTATTCAGTTCAGGTGTTTCAACACTTTTATTAAAAAAAGGTGTTGAATCTCTTCTTTCAGAAGAAGATGCAGAAATCATCTTTTATGTCTTAAGAGGGACAAAGGCAAGTATTTATCCAATAGGTGGTTAAATAATAGGTCTTGTGTGCTTACTGAACAGTTAATAAAAGTGTTGATGCATGGACTTCATAAATGCCTACAGGACAAAGAATCTTTTGTCCTAACACAGGAGTAGAAAGAAATGTTTGGCAAACTTTGAAAGTAAAGCATAGCCAGGTCAGAATAATGTGGTTTCATATTACATTGTCAGAACTGGAAATGCTATGTACTCAATCTTTTTTCTTCATATACTTACTGATTTGTTTTGGTACCACAGACAAAATACAATTTAACAGGTACTAAATTGTATTAAGTTAGTCTACAAATAAATAGCTTTATTCATCTTGCTTCACTGAACCAAAGTCTAATATTTATGATGTTTTAATACAGGTATCTTTGCTCCTTCTATCATTCACTTCTGTAATTTTAATACGTAAATAGAAGAATATTTTTCAAATAATGCCTCCAAGTTTTCATTGGTTTCAACAAAAGAATGAATTCATGCGAATAAAGTGTTTGCTTCACCTTTCAGCAGAGTGGCACTCAAAGGTGTTTCCTTTTATATTTGTGTTAGCTGTGTAGTTGGACATTAAAACAATATTACAGCTTCAAACCTGTTTGAAAAGACATTCCACATGTGAGTTTTTTTAATAATTAATATCTTATTTAATAAATATCAAAGCAGGTCATTGAATTTCACTCAGCTGTTGACTTAACAAGATTTTTCTCTGTATTTTTGCAATAGCTCTTTTTTCTTCTACATTTCAACTTTATCTAGGTATGTATCCTTTTCAAAGTACACATCTTTCATATTCTTATATCTGTCTGCGACTTCATCTTTACCATAAATGTATCCAATTTTAGAGAAGGCAGAATGATGTTAATTTAAAAATAACAAATGATTAGCAGAGATGGCATATCAATAATAAAGCAATTCTGATGCTCTTTACACTCTTCTGTACTGTTTTATGTTTGAGGAGAACAAAGGCAGTTGTAATACCTCCTTTGCAAGCTCCTAGACTTTTGGGCCAACTGAGGATTTGGGGAAGCTGTGCAAAAGAGCAAACCCAGTGCCTGTTTTTAACTCTTGCAGCATCAGAGCATTGCAGCAGTCCAGAGTATTCTGGACGGCAGCAAGCCCTGTTGTATTCTCTCACTTCCCCAGCACAGCCACCTTCTCTGTCTTCAGTATAGTCTCCAGTGTGTGGGAAGCTACAGTATAGAAGGATAGAAGGATAGCTTTACTTAATGCAATACTCTCTGGGAAATCTCCTCATGATAGTGTTATTTTCTGATGGAGAAATCTACAGGATTTACACTGTCGTCATGCAAGAGCTACTGTTTGCTTCAAAGTAGGCTAGATGTCATGTTTTCCTGGAGTTCAAAAATTATTTGTTTGTATGGTGGTGGTGGCTTTGGGAGTTTTTTTGTGTCATGAGTGTTGAATCTGTTAAGACCGTCTCTACTGACTCTTTACTATGGATTGTAACTTGTCCAGTATCTTCATTTTTCTAGTTTCATCCTAATTTTATGAACCTGAGGACTGTGATAAGCGTCTTCACATTCTACATGGCTTCTGTATACCTGCGTTATTTCTAATAACCACTGGGTGTCGTGCGTCTCTTTGGATTACAGAATATAGGGAAGGACAAACTTGGTCCAATCAAGGACTGCCTGTGGACTTTTCTTTCAGGATGAATCTAATTTAGATAAAATTACAATAACTTCAAAACAATGTTATTTGTTTAGGCACATGGTGTGATTCTTGGGATTGTCTTGTACAGTACCAGGAGTTGGACTTTGATGATCCTTGAGGGTCCCTTCCAACTCAGAATATTTTGTGATTCTGTTATTTATATACCAAGGGCAACAAATATGAGGTATGGGTACTACGAACAACAGCCTAGTTCTCTACATGATTTATTCCCAATACCATTTAGCTAGTCAACTGAATGACAGGTTTGGTGGAAAAACCCTAAGATGTCAGTAGGTAATTAAGGATATCCTGAAGCATAAATGCATAATGTAGCAGAATTAAAGATGCATTGGTGGTCTCAAATCTGTATTTTCCTAACTTTTAGGAACTATGTTTGACATGGCTGTATTTGAGAATATTATTTGGATAAGGATTTTGGCCTGTTATTTTCATAATTTTTACACGCAAATGAAAAGGCAAGAATTTGTAACTTAATATGCAAGGATCACAAATGTACTTCATGCAGAAGAGAACTTGAATCTTGAACCTTCAGTACAGACCTGTGCTATGGAGGATTAAAGACCAACCATATTAGTTACACATAGAAGGATTACATTTCCTACAGACTAGTCATTAGAGAGATCATATGATGCAGTAACATTGATACAGGCATGTGCTGTGCCTCACAGTATGGATAGATGAGCCAAAGATGTAGACTGGATGTAGGCTTTCCGAGAATCTTAGATGCCACTGTGACTCAGTTGCTTTCCCTGTAGGCTTGTTATGTTAGATGGCTGAATTAATCTGGTGTGGGGGGCTTCTCTTAGTAGTGTCTGAGGCTTAGCTTAACAATATGTTTGTGAAATGTTCAGAATTGCTAGAATGATTTAAAAGACAAATACAGAACTGGCTCTTGATTTGTAGGGCAAAGTATGTTCCCCTATTGTAGGGAATAGTAGCAGGATTTATATTATCTATAACTTAGAAATCTACACTGAGTATCACAGCGAAAAACTGAACAGTTTGTGTCCAATGCTATGGGAATTGTGAGGGCTTATAGGAGCAGATTAAGGAAAAGCTGCTAAGTGCTGATTTTTACATTGGGCTGTGTATAGTATAGCCAAATCTGAACAGGTTTTTATGACACTAGAAAAAGGCAGTGCCCTGGTGGTAATACCTCACAAATCTTCAGAGCAATTTTTGAAACTTGTTGAGTACAGCAGCTCTTCTGAAGAAGTCTTGTTGTATAAGAGTATGTCAGTATTAATTAGAACGTGCTTTTGCTCCAGAGTCATTTATGGGCCTTGTTGAGGTCCATAATTACTTTTTGCAACCTCTGGTCACGAAGAAATTAAAAACCAGTTTTTATTTCAAGTGATATAGCAGAATGGACAGAAGATGGCAATTGGATTCCTAATCTACATGCAAGTCTGCTTTCTGTTGTGCTGAATTCATGAGGAGCTACTGGAGGCTCACCACTCTTGAAAATGGGGCCACTTGTTTGCATGTCTTTGGGAAAATAATGGAGTTTCTATGAAATGTTCTGATGGTAATTGTCTTCCAGATTATATTGATTTAACAAAAGGGAAACCTTTAAGGAAAATTTGTCAATACTGCTGAAAAGCTCACTGAAAAATTGTGTTGTTTATTAGTAAATACAATGTTAATCAGTGCACTACAAAACTAAAAATAAGCGAAGTAGAAATAAAATAGAAATAAAATGTGGTGGTGATCCATGTTGCCTTTTTTTTTAAATTGAAATATAGTCATTGGTTTTGGTCAAAACTTTTGAAATCTTGGAATATAGTCCTCTAAATTTCCAACCTTCTGGAACAGTTTTAATGTTTTTATCAAATTTCTCAAGTGCGATTGTTATGGTGGTCAGATAAAATGGAGGATTGCGTAATGGGAATAGGAATGCTTGAAAATTTTTATTTCTGATCCCAAGATATTTTTTGTAATTGGATTTGTGATACCCTACTGTAATATTGTTGTCCTTTGTAGCGTTGCTGCATGGAAAGAAATAGCATTGATATTAAATGCTTGTATGTTCCTGAAGACCCAAGAAAGAAACCTGTAATGGAATATCAGAAATTACAAGCATACCCAGGCTGTCACACTCTTGTCTAGCTCTGCTATGCCAACACATAAACTGCTTCAGTAGGGCAAAAGCAAAGTGTGCTAAGGATGGTAGAATATTTAACAGATGTTATGGCATTTGTGGCTCTAGGACTAGCCCTGTGTAGATGTAAGACTAAATTAGATTCTTTCAGTTTTACCAGGGGCAGGAAAAATCATATCCAATCAGGGAAGACAGTTTTTCATTTTTTTAAGGACATTCTCCACATGATGGCAGTAAAAAACCTCTGGAATTCAGAAGTGGTTTATGTTTCACCTTCAAAAGCCAAAGGGAAAAAACAACACAAGATGAAGAACTGAGTATGTGACTGAGCTTTTAGATTTCCCATTTTTCTCCTGGTAGTCCTTAAATTCCCCAGATAGTTTTCCAGACAGCAAGGCTACATGCAGCCCGACACAAGGAGAATAGGTCACCTGTCACATTATACTAGGGCACAGTGTTACTCACAGGCATGCCTTCAAAGGATATTTTTGGTTTCTTATGCTGTGTATTAATGTGCAGAGAGAGAGAATAAGGAAAAAAAGAGGCTGTTTTTAATCCCTATCTAAAAACTTGTCCCTGCCCAAAGAACTTGGAGACTGTAGCTCATCATTTCAAGCCACATAACAAAGAGCCCTTGGACAAGAACCCAGTTTGCCCCAACTGGGCATTTGACCAACTTGGTTTGATCGCTGTAACAATGCCAGACAGAGATTAGTTGTGGAATGAGTTTGCAGTTGAGCCTCAGCCTGTCTAGAGCGCTTGTATATCTTGGTGTATGGAAGCACTTAGAGAGGAGTGTATTTAAAGAACCCAGAAGCAGCTGTGTGGCTAAAATTAAAATGCGTTTTTCTTGTATTGTTTTTGCTTGGTTTCCTGTTGCACACTCTGGACCTGTCTTACTAGAGCAAATGGGCAAAGGAAAGAGATGAGTCAAAGGGATGAAAATCGATCCTAGAAATTCCTGCTTTGCTTTTTACAGCTTGGATGCAACAGATATTTGACATGAAAAGGCCTGTGGCTAAGACAGTCTTTGAAAGTCTGCTCTTTATATTCATATGCCTTTCATTCCATTCTTCAGTCATTTATCCCATAGATTTCCTTTTTGTGTGTGTGCAGGGATTGCTCCTCCGTACCTTTTTCCCCAGCTTTCCTCCCCAGAACATAAGTGGTTTAATTCTACAGTGCCTAGCACCAAAAGTGCTATAGCTGATCAAGATGTTTGTAAAAATATCTAAGTGGCAGAAAAATACTGATATGTAAATGAAAGCATAAGGTACAACATAAATATGTATCAGAACAAGATCTCTGATAAAGGAAAGTTAAAAATATAAACAAGGTTAGTTTATAATCAGTAGAGCAATTGCTCCTTTAGCAGAAAGATAATTTTCTTTGAAAGACTATATTACTTAGAAATCTTAGCATAAAAGACATTTAGCAATAAATTTATACTCAGCTGCTCCTGACATGGGGAATTATTACCCCAGAATAGCACACAGGGAGTTGGGAAATGGATTTAAAAACTTGGTCAAGATCATATAGGAAGTCTGTGGCAGAGTCAACAAAACATGGGAATGGTAAGGGCAGTTCCTGTTCACTGCTTCCCTCTCTGATCATGTGCCTTACAGAGCCTTGCTGTCAGACCAAGAACTCGCTTAGTCTGATGCCCTAAAAGCTGCTTTGGAACTAAACACAAAACTCGATAAGTTATGGCCAGCTTGGGATATGATTCCATATGATCTTTTAGCAAAGGAAAAAGTCATGTTTAGGTGTCATAGTGAATGTAAAGGAGCTATTCAAAGAAGCACAACCACACTCCAAAACAGAGGAGAGTTCCACATTATACCATGAACCCCCAAGTCAGCAGCACTGAAAGAGTCACATTATCACTTTGAACTGTCAGGGTCTACTCTAGAAAAAATGAAGCCTAAAAACCAGGGGGTGGTTAACAGAGTCTGAATAAAACAACAAAACTGAAACTGTTACTTGTCTGAATCAGCCTTTTGCATCAGCAATCCTTTTGGCCAGTATTTTGGGTATTGGGATTAAAGATTCAGGAGCAGTAGCCCCATTAAATGTTGCTAGAGACTGCGGCCTTCAGAGCTACCGAGTTCTTTTTTTTCTTTTTTTCTTTTTTTCTTGTCATACAGATAATGCAGCTCTGATATTCTTGTACGTTTTCTGCAAGAAGAAAAGATGGTGATTACATTTTCTGGTTTGTTCTTCCTCTTCAGAAATAGCTCAGTTGTGAATGACCCTGTCTGATGAGTAAGAGAAGTTCAGTATGCAGTTTTGGTGCTACAAAAAGACCCATTGGTAATTTCAGTGCATGTTTCCCAAGTCTTCGGAAAGGTCATTGAGGGTCTCCATTACATGCAGTCTAGAGCCTGCTACAGTTTTCTCATACAGTTTAATCTGCTGCCTGTATGGCCTCCAGTGTACAAGCAACTGACAATATACAGTCTTTGGAACTGATTTCCTGGAATCGTGGAAGACCTGCTTGACCTCCAGATGACAGATGTGTGCTAGAGCTCTTCGTGCTGCTGCTCTATAGAGATGAGAGAAAATTTGCCTCATTTCAGCATTTTCTGTAAGCTTTTAAATCTTCTTGTAGTGATTTTAGGGATAAAGTTATCACTAAGATACAAGCATCATTCCGAGTGGGCACCATTAATAATAATCCTTCGTTTTCTGTAGCATTTATCATCTAGGGACCTTTATGGGTTTATAAATATTCTCTAAGACAAACACCTCACAAATTTGAGAAGTCTTGTCATAGTCATTTTGTGGCTGGGGAACCAAAAATTAAAGGACAGATAAATGAGTTACCCAAGTTCACACACCAGGGCAGCGTCACCACCAGAAAAACAGTTTTTACTCTTAGAGTTTATTTCAAGCAATTAATGTGGCTTCATGCTGTAACTCTCTTGTTTTAATTAGGATTATACACATACTTTATTTGAAGCACATGAAAAGTACATGTTCTTCTTAGTAAACACAATACCTGCATAAGTAGAAGAGTGAGAAAATAACTTGTGATTTCTAAGTTTTTCCAGTTTTAAGGCCAAATATTTCTCCCATTTATCCTCTGTATATAGCAAGTGCTCCTAAATCTGGACTATAGGTGCCATTTTCTTCCTCTTATAGTATATAGAAGTAAAATCCAAATCTCAGACTGAGGGTCAGCAGAAAAAAACCCAAATGATGAATGCATACTGGGAGAAATTTGGGGTTTTTATTGAAAAATATTAATGTAAACAGTTCCATGAGAATGGGTGTTAATTTTTTCCTTTGATGATAAGTTAAGCAGTCAATCTGAAGCCTGAATGATCTGCTCTCCTTTCAAATCTAGAAATGTCCCTTCAAACATAGAAATCAGGAATAGAAAACAGTAAAAAAAAGCTGGGATTCTTACTACAAAAATCCATCTCAACCAACATAATGGCTCATTTGACTAAAATATAAGGGCACACATGGTGGCTTGTCAAGAAAGAGGATACATGCACCTATTGTGAGAGCAGGGAGATTTCTGTTGAAATCCCAAGCCAGAAGTATCTGTTGTATAAAGCTTGAGTTTAGTTTTGGCTTTTGTGGGGTGACACTTTTTTGGGGTGTTTTTGCTTTCTTTGAGAAACTAGCCAAATCCTCTGAGGCATGGAACTTCATAAAAACAGGGAAAAAAGTTTACATAGTTGGAAAGGAATATAACAGCTTGCTGTGAGAGAGCATAATACATATATAAATATTTTGTGACAGCCTTGATACAGAAAGTAGAGGAAGCAACTAGAATGGACAGAATAGCAGCCTTGTGCTAAATAGGATATGGATGAGAACATGAGGGTGGAAGAGAACTTGTGTGAACATGAAATGAAAGTATCCACGATCCTTTTGAAGGAGAGGAGGAAGAACAGCAAAACAGAAGAAAGAAAGGATTTCAAGAAAGCAGAGTTCAACAAACTCAGGATACTTGGAGATCATGTCATGGAAGAGAAGTTTAAAGGAATAAAGGAATTAAGCACTTCCTGATGAAAAACATGCTGTTCAGAATTTAATGATCCGAATGCAAGGAAAGAATAGCAAGTATATAGTAAGAAATCATCTGGTTAAATCATATACATTGACCTCAAACACCTGAAAGAGTCATAGAGGAAATGAAAATTATGTGAGATTGCTAAGATTAGTATAAAGGAATGCATAAGTATGTGGGGACAGAAATCAAAAAGAACAAGGGACAGAAGAAGTTATAATTAAGAGAAACAAGAAACCTTTTATAAGTGACCAACTTAAAAAATGTTTCTATAAAGAACATTACAGTTTATGACTATTGAGTTTCTACTTGAATTCTGTAAGGAATAAGAGAAAGACTGAGAAACTATTCAATACTCAGTTGAGAGAGAAAACTAGTAATGTTTTAGATCAATATAATGCCTTTCTTGTTTCAGTATTCACTAAAGAAGTCTACTGTAATCACTTGGCTAATACAATTATTTTGAAAAACAAAGAACCACGATCTTGCAGACTAATAAAATGGACTCCAGCTTATTTAGAGCACTGGCCAAAACTATTTAAAGATGTCAGCAGGCATCTCTGATAACATGGAGGTGCTTGCTAAGGTTCCAAGATATTGAAAAAGGAAAAGTGTAGTGCTTAAAGGATAAAAAAGAAGAAGCCAGGGTATTTTTCATCAGTCACTTTAACTTCAATTCCTAAAAAAATGCTAGAACAAATAAAATTGACAAATAATCAAAGCAGTTATATGTAAACATCTGGAAGATGGCAAAGAAATAACTAACAGACAGAATGAATCTGTTGAGAGCAATCCACATCAAACTAATCTGTTTTCCTTCTGCTTCAGGCTGATAGAGCTGTGAACAGAAGAGCAATAATAGATGTTGTGTGTCTTAACTTCAGGAGGGTTTCTGACCATCTTTACATGTCATATATATATGCCACATTTTTCTAAGCAAAGCATAAAAACTTGATGTGGACATCATGATGGTAAAATTAGTGCAGAAAAGCATACTCAGACAATCATTAGGTGTAGCAGTGGTAGCAAAATAGCAAAAGGAATCAGTACCGTCAAATTGGAGGGATGTATTGTCTGGTTTGAATGAGCACCTTTCCTGTGTCTTATACTATTTGGTATTTTCAGTAGTGGTTTGGGATAGAGTACAGAGTATGTTTATTCCATTTACAGATGGCAGTAGGCTGACCACAGCAAGTTGAAGGACAGAATTCAAATTTAAAATGGTCTTGGCCAGTTGGAGAAGCAATCTGGAAAATTGGATGCAGTTCAATATGAAGAAATTAGAAGTTTCATATTTAGGTGGGATTAAACAGCTTTAACAGCTAGGAATAGAACATAACTGGATAGTCCTTTAGAAAAAGATCTGGGTGATAGAGTACATCTCCCTTGGGTGCAAAACCAGAGATGTAGCCTGTAAGATACAGGACATTATGGTACTCAGCATCAGTAACGTCTCACCTAGGTCATTGTAGTTAGCATTTATGATTACATTTCATGGAGGAGGTGGGTTAACTAAAGTGAGTCCAAAGGAGAACAATGAGAGTGCATATGATTTATGAGGAAATTTTGAAGAACTGGTGCTGTTCAGTCTATAGGAAAAATTCTGAGGCAAAATATGTCTTCAGATACATCTTCAGATATGTCATCTGGATGAGGGGATCAAGTGTACCATTAACAAAATTGCAGATGACACCAAGTTGGTGGGAAGTGTCAATCAGCTGGAAGGCAGGAGGACTCTGCAGAGGGACCTGGACAAGCTGGAGAGATGGTCTGATTCCCGTGGGATGAGGTTCAACAAGGCCAAGTGCCGGGTCCTGCACTTTGGCCACAACAACCCCCTGCAGCGCTACAGGCTGGGGACAGAGTGGCTGGAGAGCAGCCAGGCAGAGAGGGACCTGGGAGTTTGGATTGACAAGAAGCTGAACATGAGCCAGCAGTGTGCCCAGGTGGCCAAGAAGGCCAATGGCATCCTGGCCTGGATCAGGAACAGTGTGGCCAGCAGGTCCAGGGAAGTGATTCTTCCCCTGTACTCAGCGCTGGTGGGGCCACACCTGGAGTACTGTGTCCAGTTCTGGGCCCCTCAGTTCAGGAAGGATATTGAGGTGCTGGAGCAGGCCCAGAGAAGAGCAACAAGGCTGGTGAAGGGACTCAAGCACAAGTCCTATGAGGAGAGGCTGAGGGAGCTGGGGTTGTTCAGCCTGGAGAAGAGGAGGCTCAGGGGAGACCTTATCACTCTCTACAGCTACCTGCAAGGAGGTTGTAGCCAGGTGCTGGTTGGTCTCTTCTCCCAGGCAACCAGCAGTAGGACAAGAGGGCACAATCTTAAGCTGTGCCAGGAGAAGTTTAGGTTGGATATTAGGAAGAAATTTTTTACAGAGAGAGTAATCAAACATTGAAATGGGCTGCCCAGGGAGGGTGTGGATTCACCATCCTTGGAGGTTTTTAAGATGAGACTGGATGTGGCACTTAGTGCCATGGTCTAGTAACTGCAGCAGTAGTGGATCAAGGGTTGGACTTGATGATCTCAGAGGTCTTTTCCAACCCGGTTGATTCTATTCTATGATTCTATGATCTTATATCAGAAGTTTGCCCTTCTCCAACCTTGGCTGCCCCAATCTTGTGTATGTGGTAAACAGTTTAGACAATGGTGGTGGCAACCAAAGACTTTTCACCAATATCCATTTCAATCGCATTTTGTTAAAAATGAAAGAGGTGTTCTAATTTTTGTAATACAAATGTTGGAAAGAGTTTCTCTCTATTCATGTAAAGTTGGGGGCAAAACTATTAGACTTATATGCTTTAGATATTTAAACCAAAAATAACTTCCATGTTTTCACAGCAAAAGTCACCATCAGCTGTAAGACATCTTCATTTTTCTTTTCTGTTGTTTTTCCTCCACAAGCTTTTTAAAATATTATATTGGGAACTTCAAATTGACTTCTAATGTAGTCAGAAATTTTTGGCTCCACCTAACAAAATTCTGAAAGTCATATCTCTGGTTCAGGTAGAAATTGCAGTGTCCATGTAAAGCATCTTCTCACCAAAGGCACCTTTTCACAAGGTGCCTTTCACCACTCTGCTTAGAAAACGAGAACTTGGAGCATTATTCTTATAGCCCAGTAACATGGTGGTAAGTCACAAAACAGTGTATGTGAATTGTTTATTAAAAACTAGTTTCAGACCCCCAGTGACTTGAAAAATCAGGTTTTCTTTGTAGAAAAGAAACTACCAAATAATATACTTCTCCAGAAGTTAGGTCTTGTTTCACTTTAATTTCTGTCTCCATTTTGTACATGAAATCTTTGTCAAATACGTATTATAAAACCATAAAATGCTTTTACTTTGTACAGAACTGGAAGCCTTATGGCTGGAATTCATGATATTCTTAGCCACAGGAGAACAGAGATGGAGCCAAATGTTAGATATAGTGAAGGATAAAATAGGTAAGAGTATTGTGTAATCAAGGATGGATTTGATCTGCTAGAAATTAATGGAAGATAAATCATCAAAGAGCATGATTAGCACATCTTATTTCCATTCTTTACAGTGTTAAATTCAAGAAGTGGTTATTTTTATGTTATTTTTAGTAATGGGAAAATTTTTTATTAATGCAACAAATAGTTAACTTAGAAATAGTTATTTTTAAAATTCCATGTATATTAACCTGGGTTGAGAAAGGGAACACTAAAAGACTTAGTGGCAAATAATGATTGGAAAGACTGAAGTTATGAAAACAGCACATTTTTTCTGAAGTGAAATGTAAGCATTGTCAAGAGTTGTTAAATCACAAGATAAAAAGAATTCACACTTATTTCAAGAAGAAAATTAGTTTCCTCAGAGTCTCCACATCAAATGAATGAAGCTTTGTCTGTTGAAGTGGAAGAGAAAACATGGGTTTGATGATCTTCCAAGTGAGACATCTTCAGTGTCATTGAAAGCTATCCACAATGAAAATGTAATTCCCTGCTCTAGGTCTTCCAGCAGCTCTTCAGCTACAAACTCCTTTCAGAGCATTCGCAGTTCATCTTTGAAAACCACAGTATGACAGATCAATTGGTGACTGCACCTTAAAAAAAAAAGAAGAGAAAGAAATGAAGGCAAAGACTTGAACTTGATAGAAAGTTGCAACCTTCTTTTCTTCTACAAACTTCAGCTTCGGTGTAGCACAAAATGAGCAATTTGAAAGTGATTGAAGCACTTTGCCCTGAATACTCTCATTCAGACAGATTTAAATTTGTAGTTTCATATTAGATACTGCAAGTGAAGAGATAGAGGAAAAAAATTAAAGGAACAACTAAAAGAATCAACTTTGACATTAAAGAAGATGGTTCATTGCACATGAGAAATGATTCAGTAACAGATACAAGTATCCATAGAGAAAAACAAGTTCCTATTTAATGCTATCGATTTTGTGTCTGAAAAGAAAAGCAAAGAATATTGTGTCCAGGTTGGTATAGATATTGCCTACCAGTTCAAAAGAAAAGCAGAGAAGGGATCTTTTCATTTGTTCTAATGATGCAAATAAAGAAAATAAAGCTATTTACATTAAAAATCACTTCCAATATTTCTATGGTAGGTGTTCAATATACATTGAAAATATAATTGTGAAATAATGTAGCATTTAACACATCATATGGCATATTTTGGGAGTTTAAATACTTTCCTGCAACCATCTATCTCATGTTGGCTTGATTAAAAGGATTGATGCTGCACCTTCCCAACACCATTCAGAGGACCTCTGTGGAAATTTTTGACCTGATTTTCATTTACAGTAAGATAAGGACTTGCATTTCATAAAGTGACCTAAACACACCTGTGAGTCCATTTTGCAGCATCCAAGCACTATTATGTCATGTTTTTGTCAAAAGAAATCAGATCTAAAATGTCTCAATACTTTCATAAGAAATAACACAGGCTTTCAAATTTTTATTGAGCCCAAAGTGAGCTGTGGTCAAAACACAACAGACTTTGCTGGTTTTGTTTTACAGAGATGTTACATTTACAAAAGCTATTACATTGTGGTTTTGGGGTAGAAAGTTTATGAACATGCAAGTCTTCAGCCAAAGTCACACTGAAAAAAATGGCACATCTACTTAACAGCTAGAACTGCACAGGGAGAAAAAAGTGTTCTTTGATTATTATTAGGGTTTTTATAACTTGAAATGTTATTTAGCCAGCATCATTGATTATTCATACAAATGCTAGATTTTGGTCTAAATTAAGAAAAAGTAGGAGAAATGTGGTAGGTAGGTTCTAAGCCTACTTCTCTTCCTTCTTTTAACACTAACAGGCTTTGTACATGACATATATGGGAAGAAGTTATGCCACAATTTATGTCAAAGTAGTAAAATTTGGGAGTTTAATCACAGTGTATAGATACTCAAATTCTGACAGATGTCAGTTTTGCAAAACATATACAGTTTTGTTCAGCAAGCTCAGTATGTGTCTCTGGTGATTCAGATTTATTTGGTTAAACAATTAATCTCTGAAAAACAGTTTTTAAATATTCTGGAATGGCTTGTCAGAATCCAGCTGCCAAATACTCTGAGCATTCTCTGTCTCTACTGATCTTTCTTCACCCTGATGGATCTCCTTTCTAAAGGGAGCAAAAATGGTCCATTTCCAAAAAATCCCTGAACAGACTAGCATGGACCATTGCTTTTCCAGATGTTGTTACTCTGGAGTGTCATGGTACCAGAGAGGAAACTGGCAAGACCTTTTTCCTTGTATCTTAAAGCTGCTGCTTCTTGCTACGAGGGGGAATGGAGGAGAAAGAAAGTTACCTGACTTACAAAGAAATGAGGAGGAAAGGAGGTCATGGGTCAGGTAGGGGTACAATATTTGTCAGGACATGAGAAACACAGCTCCAGCTAGGGTTGGTAAACAGAAAAGGAGGAAAAGAAATTCTTTAATTAGCAGAACATGTAATTAAACCTGAGTTCTGGTGTTCTTTTGCTATAAAATATATAAAATATCTACTAGCAAAGTGCATCTTATTCACTTCTGTGCTCTGACCTATATTTCATTTATGCTGATGATTTTATTACTGCACTGACTCTGACAGTGTCATGTACTATGATTTGAAAGATTAGAACCCTATTATTATAGAGATCAACATAGGTCCATATGATGGAATTTGCATTCACCCCTAATTAATTATTTATTCCATGAAACGGAAGAGCAATAAGGTTATGCTTACATTCTATAAGGTAAGCAGACTGTCCCAAGTAATTGTAGATCTGTTAGCCTGGCATCAATCCAAGCAAATACAATGGAAAGTTATTAAGAATTTATTAAAAAAAAAAGAAAAATGAAATAATAGAAATAAAATGAACACTAGTCAAAGTAGATTTATGGAAAATCAGTCTAGTCAGTCTTATTGACATTTATATGTTACTAATTTATAGTAACTAATTATACTTGTTATATAATATACTTATTATACTAATTTATACTAATTTATATTCTTGCAACTAGTTGAATTAGGCCTAACAAAAAAGACCCTAATTAAAAAATGAACCTTACACAGTGTTAACGAGGCACATGCTGCTCTGGTTGAAGAACTTGGAACACAAAAAATAGTTGTTAACAGGGAGTCATCATGAAGGGAGTTTTACTTTATACTAATGTTATCAGTAGGCTAGTGAAAGGCTAATGCTATTCACTATTTTCCCCATTATTTTAATAAATAAATGGTACTAAATGTATTTGTTACATTTGTGGGTAATATAAAAATAGGAGAAATAGTAAATACTCAGTGAAGCCAGAGCAGTCTTAGAGGACCACTTGGACTGGTTGATTGAGCTATGCCCATTCAAATAATGTTATATTTTAACACTGCCAAAAGCAGCATATTTAGGGGCAGAAAAATATATTGTCTGTTCATCTACAGGAAGAGGAATTGTTTCCTGGAAACTGATTCTGAAAAGATTCCAAGGTCGTAGTGGACGAATGACTCAACATGGGTTCCTACTGTAATGATTTGGCAAAAATAGGTAATTTGAATAGGAAATGGACCAAATTTTGGATATGGAATTGGCACTGGAATCCTGAATAACTATGCAGCTTGCACTTTAAAAAGAACGGTAAGCATTTTGAGTGGATAGAGAGCCACAGAAATAATTGCAGAGAATTACATTATAGTTTGACAACTGAAGAGCCCAGTCTGTTTAGTTCATTTTTTTTTAAGAGAGAGAAATTATTCAGAATTTATTTGATTACAATGTATAAATGCTTTCTTGTAGAGAAAATCCAACATTCTAAAGGGCTATTCCTTTTAGGGAAGATAGACATAGTACAATAGCATCCTTTTGTGCTGGAACCTCTATCCAAATAAATTCACATTAGAAACAAAACTCAAAATTTTTTAACAGTGATGGAATAAACTACAGAAGAAGAAGGAGATTCTTTATCTCCTAAGATGAAGATTCGAGAGTTTCTCTGAAGAAATATGAATAACCTTCAATTCAAAACAGGACTGTGTTTTTTTACATGCATTTGTGAAAAATAAGTTAGTAGCCTTGGTATGAAATGAAATTTAATAAACTGTGATATGCCAGAGATCCCACTAAAGGATTTTAAAGTCTTTTCTGACCCATGAATTTATAGGGAAAAAAAACATTTTACTAATAAAAATACATCAAGAGAATTTTAAAGTTCTAAGTCATCCATTCAGAAAAGGGAAAAACAGAATGCAGGCTTTCTGGGCAAATTTTCTCCAAACTGTTTTATCTGGGCACTATGAAATAGTCCAATTACATGTTCTTAGATGTTGGAAGTCATGTGGAAAATGGATAACGTGTAAAAGGCAGTGCCTGGGTAGAGCAGTGGAATAGTACCGTGGAAATATTATGTGATCCTGCAATTATAAACTTATTCTAATGAATATACATGAACAAAACTACTACAAGCTTGTGAATGCTTGTATCTGCAACATCTGTGACCCTTTAATGGGAACAGTGAGACTGAAGGGGAATAAGAGGCCAAGGCAGCTAAATAGGAAAAGAGTATCCTAAAGGCAGATGTCTCTGAGATGGCTATAGAGTGCTTTAAAAATATTGTGGAAGAAAAATACCTCTTTTAGGGACTGTTTCTGCTTTCAAAAGAATTATTTAGATCCAATTCTTCATTTCCTTTGTCCTGCTGTAGGTTAACTTGGAAGAAATCTTAAAGGGTATTGTGTTTAACTAATTGTCAGATTGATCAGTTGCATTGTTTGTCCAAGCATACTAGGTTGGCTGAGCAGAGCTTGATGGGAGTCTGGAGGTGCTGGAATGAAGGGAAAGAGATGCAATTTCTACAAATTTTGTACATGGTTTTCCTGTCTCAGGGATGATTGAAAACTATGATTGAAGAGCTGTGAGAACTCTACATTTTATTTCGCATTTCTGTGGGCTCAAAAGGCAGGTAGAGGAAATGTCATAACTGTCTGAATAAAAAGAGAATAAGAACTTAATTTTAGTGATTTCTCCTTGTTCTCAGATGCATATAATGGCATAGGGATGGGTTTTTTTCTGATATATGCTGCCTCAGGAAGAACCTAAATGGGCTTCTCTCATGGAATAGTAATAGTAAAAAGAAAACAATACAGACTAAGAAGCAAATACAGCAAGGCAGTGAATCCATGTGTTCTTCTGTTTACAGACCATGAACTTGCATTTTATGAAGTATACACTTTTTTTGTTTGATAAAATTTCATTGCATAAAACTTAGATGTTCATTTCCCTCTGCAACATCTTTCTTCTCATCCTCCTTTCATGAAATAAGGAATGAAATCAATGTAATAGCTTTTTCTTCACACTGAATGGAAAAATTTAAATAATCTTGGTGCCTGTAGTAGGAAGTAGTGGTGGAATTATACCTTCTAGTGAATGTTTTCCTGATTTCAGTAATACTCTTCTAATATCACTGAGGCAAATGATGTTCATGGAGTTTCCTTCATACTCTTTTATACTATGTTGACCATTTCTTATATCACATTAACCACAGCGCCAATATAGGACATGTATTCTGTTGGTTTGGTGGCCTTCTGTATTTAAATATGAAAAGAGGTTTTGTAAGGTAGAAGTTTGGTCTTCATGATTTGAGAATTAGATGGAGAATAAAGATAATGATAATGATATTCAAAGGATAAGGATAGTATACTCAAAAAGAATAATGAAAGGGTAATAGAAATTACTATCACCAGTGTGGAATAATATAGATTTAGAATTCTTACCTGAGAAAACAGGAAACCTGTATTATGTGCTAGAAAGAACTGGCACTTGAAATTGCAACTTCACTAGCAAGGATTTTTAATTAATCTTTCAGTTCTGGGATGGTACAATGTGATTGGCATGTATCAAAAATTGTTTGCTTTTAAAAAGAGAGGGAAAAGCTACAGGATTGTTGTTTTGACCATGATGTTGTGCAAGGTCTTAGAAAATGTTTGACAGGAAGGCACAATCAAGATCATGTAAATAGAGGTAAACAGAAAATGGGATAAAACGTGAGATGGTTTTATCAAAAGTAGATCATGTCAGACAAATCTCTTCTTTTTTTGAAAGGATAAGGGATTTCTTTAAAAAGTGCAGTGCAATGGACCCAATACATATGGATTTAAACAAAACATTTGAAATTGTGTTCACAGAAATCATTATTTAAGCAGAAGAGGACAGGATTTGGAATTAACAACTGTCTAAATACTTATAGTGAAGTATTTTGAAAGAGAGGTTGTAAAAACATACGGAATTTACTTCTGATATTTTTCAAAGATTCATCTTGGGACTGATTCTCTTTAATATTTCACATTAGTGACCCTAATACAAAATCCAGTTTGTGCTCATGAAATTTGCAGATAACAGAGAGTTAGGAGATATTATTAATATAGAGGTGAATCTGCCTATGAGATAGGAAGAATGACATGACTGTCAACAGGAATCATCACAATGAGAAAAAGATTTAATATTGCAAAGTCATGCATTTAGGGACCTTCTGGTGTGAGCTGGAGGCTCATTGGTCAGCACGGAAACAGGAAGTTAGGCCTCTGTGTTTATTTAGATAAATGCACTAATGGCATTTTTCAGCCATGAAGAAGGCTTTGCAAATGTCAAACAGGCATTTTTCTATGGTTATTGGAAAATATTGATACAATTGAGACAAAATACAGTTAGATCTCATCTGGATTACTGGTATCACTTTGACGCTCTGTAGTGGAAAAAAGGTGAATTTAAACTGGAACAAACCCAGAAAAGGTCTACAAGGATCATTAATGGAATGGTAAAAAGTCTTTTGAGAGCAGATTAAAAGACCATGGCTTGGTTTGTCTGACCAAGATGAAGTTTTAAAGAGGATATGATTACTTTGTAGAAATACATCTGGGGGTAAATAGCAAGTAGGGAAAAGAACAATTAAAGTTAAAAGATAAGATCAGATGGATATGAATTAATCAATAATGCATTTAGACAGTAAGCTAAAAGAAGTTCTCTAGCTATCACAAAAATGAACTTCTGGAACTGTCTTCCAGACACGGTAATAGGTGCAAGGAATCTGAATGGCTTACAAGGGAAAGCTTGATGAATTACAGGCAGGCTAGGAATGGTCATGAAGTTGGAAAATAAAGCTTGTGAAATTAGGCTTTGTGCATTTGGTATTCTGTCATTCTTATAAGAGCACTAAAAGAAGATTTGCTTTCTGTGTACGGCAGTGTCAGGAAGTGTTTGGTGGCACATGTTTTGGTTGCTGTAAAATTAAGTGAAAGAGAGTGAGGCCACAAAAGTTGGTAATGAAATACAATGGCACAGGCAAAAGCTAAGTACTGGTGCGATTTCTGTTCTGTGGATACCAGGCATGTCCAGGAAAGCAAAACGACTGTCTGCTCAAGGATATGTTTCAGTATGGGATCCAACGGTTTCTATGGCTGATATGTGCAAAGACAGAGGATGGGGCCCACCCAGACCCACTCATTACATAAGTTTCTTCATCTCTTGCTGGATCATGAGCTTTTAGTAGTAATTGTTGTATTTAATTGTTGCATTTAATTAATGTATCACATGCTTCTGAGTTTCCACTTGTTGCCTGAAGAAGAGAAGAAAAAATTTCTTGTTTTCTTCTCTCCTTTTTGGTAGTGTAATTTAACTCTTGAAATCTTTTTAATTCTCCCATCTTTCTCTGATGAGATTGGTCATGAGATGAGCTTTGATGGGATTTCAGATTTGGTGCACTGCTTTCAAGTCAGAAAGGAAATTTTTTTACTTGGTCAAGTTGACAAGAATCTTCTTGGGGGTGCAGGATGGGGTGGAGGGTGCTTTTCCCCATAGTTTGTAAAGTGTTTCACTTTAGTGCCATATGAGTTCACCTCACCTAAAAAAAACGCTGTCATTATAGGGGCCTTGGAAGTAACTTCTGGAAGATGGAAAGGAAAGTGTGGATGTTCTTGTGCCCATAGTTTCCTCCCTTGTTCTGTGTTCCAGGATTGAACTGACACATGGTATTGATATAATTCAGGAAGTACTGTTTTGTTGATGAAATATAAACCCAAGTTCTTGTTGTTTGAGTTTATTAAAGGTTGGTAGCTCTTTGTCAAGAACTGAGGTTCTAACTGCAGATTTGCGATGAGTTACAGCTGACTGACTGCATTCCCTCTGAAGTTTGAACTAGGCATGATATAATTAATCACTTCCTGAACTGCTGTGTAATACTGTTATATGCTTTTCTGCATTTGAATGTTTGGATACATTTAAATTATGGGACAGATAAATTTATAATCCTCCTCATGCTGTCTTGAAAAGAGCAGTTTCTAAGACACATTGTACTGAGACATTAACATTTATCATCTTAGATTATTACTACATTGTTATGACTTTACTGTTAAATATGACATAAAGTATAAGAGCATATCCTACCTTAAAAGGGGTTGTAATGATAAAACTCCAAACCAGACAAATAGTAAAAAAAAACATTAAGCAAAGTAGTTCACATAGTAATTCAAGACAAATGAGTATTTTTACCTTCAGAAATGAAAAATGCAGCCCAAATGCCAAGTGTAAGGAAAATTTTAAAAGACTTCTGAGAGATTCTAATGGGAAAAAAATATTACCTTCCATCCATTTTTTAGTTTTTACAGACTTCTGAAAGTAACTGAGCTACTTCAGTAGTAGTAAAATATTCAGTCTACTTTTAAAAATCTGAAATAAGTTACCACAATATTTCAAATATTTGCATAGAGGTAAATGTTGTATCTATTTATAAATGCTGCTGGAAAGGATACTGAATTTACAATCTAAGTGCAATTAAACCAATGTGTTTATCAGAGATTTTATTTTCAAATAGCTCCACTAGAGATCAGTATTCAGACCAAACCTTTCTTATGGAAGAAATTTGTAAAATTATAAGTTATTTTAAAAAAAATATTAAGGGTATGTTCCTGAAAGTTATTTTTTGGTGGGTTTGTGACATTTTTAGGCTTGGATCTTCCCCAATACAGCAGATCTGTTCCCAGTGTTTGTCATTCTATTGGCCTCTATGCCATTAAGAAACATGCTGTTACAGGGTATGGTGTTGAAAACCTTTCCCTAAGGGGTCCAGAAGGGGTACAGTTCTTAGTTTAAGAACTTTGTCTTTCAAACCTCTCCACCAAAACCTAAAAAACTAGGCCATCTCCTAAAAGATCATGTAGGTGTGGCCAATACAGCTCTTTTAATTAAATCTTTCAAAGGACGAATTCTCTTACATAGCAAGATTAGAAAAAGCTGAAGGGAAACCATGGCAACCTCCTTGGCTTATAGGTGTTTTTTTAGTTTCTTCCTTCCTTCCCTGGGAGGAATGTACTCCTTCTCCCTTCTACTCTTGATTTACTATTTTATAGTCTCCCCTACCATGAAGAAAATTTTCATCTCTTTCTAGTAGTCTAACAAGTCACAGCTGTTAGTTCAAGCACCACGAAGGAACTACTTTCCTGTTTTCACACAGTGGGGGAATTTAAATGCAGAGTGAAACAGGAAGGGTTTTATGTATGTTATCCCTGACACAGAACTGTTAAATGGGTTCCAGTGGGCAGAAGTTTAGAATTTGTCTGATGAAGTGAAGGAGAGCAACTCCTGTCATATGAGCAAAGAAAGGAAGAGAAGGTGGTCCAACAGTAAATGGATCTGTTTAGTCAACAACCTTGGATCCTATCTCAAGGACAAAAGCTTCTTGCATCTACTGACTGGATCATTCACCCATAGCAATATGCCACTTAACCTTGCCTGGCAAAGATACCATCAGTTAATGTCTTTGGAGGTACTTATGAAGGAAATGTCAAATAATCAAAGTTACTGGTGCCTTATCATCTTTAGGAAGCCTTTTCTCTGGACTAAACAAGAGTGTAAGGGAAGTCAAGGTTCAAAGACAACTTTATGTCACTGAATTTCTGAAATCTATAGATCCCATCTTGCTGTCATAAACTCCTCAGAGACAAGGGCCTAGCTTTTGAAACTCCACTTAATTAAAACCATGTTTAAGCAAGAGAACACCTTTGAAGCCATTGCTGATAGTTTAGATAGCTCTAAAAGTTCACCTTCTGACTTCGATTTTCTTCCAGGCATTCTGTAGCATGGGTTGTTGGTGCTAAGGTTCTACTCATCTATCACCTATCCCTCTGGCAAGAAACTTTGTTTCTATACCTCTCAGTGCATAGAAATTCAGACATCACCCTCGTTCAAGAGAATAATTCTGCAGATGATTTTTAGACTGGCTTGTGACATGCCTTGCAAGTGCACTTATAGCCAGGTGTACTCACCTGCAAATGATCCATTAAAACCTTTTTTTCCCCTTAGATACAGAATGAGAGGGGAAAGAGTTCTGACATGGGAAAAAAAAGAAGCAAAGCAAGGTCTTTATTTTGTCCACCAGGTGTGCATACTGAAGTTTAGTCTTTCTATATAAAGCCTTAAAAGGTGATATTAAGTGTTCCTTCTATAAAATGAAGTGGAGTAGTAGAGAGAATTAGTTAGGTGGCATTGAATTGCTGGTGCCAGGTGCTAGTCTTGGGTTCGTTTGTTGATTGGTTTACTTTCTCAATTAAAAAAATTGAGATCTGTGGGAAAGAAAAAAATAGCATAGTGAGTGTAACTTTCATTTGTGTCACAGCACACATAGTAACTTTTGGAAAGTGGCAGGTCCAGCATTCTTCCTAGTTTTGATTTGTTTAAGGCGCTACTTTCTGGTCAGTGGCTCACAGAGCATTGGGCAAATCGAGGACTGTTGTGGCTGCCTGCATCAAACCTTCTTTAAACAGAAAGTAAACATCAGGAAGATAGAAAAGACCAAAAAAGAACTTGTGGGAGAACTAGGCAGATTGCTACTTTGAGGAAGAAAATGTTAATAGGAATCTTCGTTCATATTCTAAACATTAAAGATTCATTAAAGATTTCGTTCATTAAAGATTCATCTAAATGCGGTGGCACAGATATCATCCAGTACTGTCTCCTCATCCAACCATTCATGTAATTTTTTCAGAGACAATTAAAAAAAAGCCCTAAAGGAGAGATAATAGATATTAAAGTGGGTGGGAAAAGAGGGGAAGGAATGCATAGCAATTCCAGTGATGAAACTTGTTCCTTTCCCTGTCTCTTGAGTTGTTCAGTCTAACAACCTTCCGGTCCACAAAGCTAACAATGTTGCCAAATAGCTGCAGAAAAAATTTCCAGAAAAGGGTGGCATCTGATTTATTTCCTGCATCCTACCCTGTCTTATTGTGGTTTTGGCTGCAAGACTGCAAGTCTAAAGCTGAGAGAAGTGTCATCGGCCCCTAGAGACAGTGTCCAAACAATTGAACATGTTTGGAGGAAAGGTTTATTCTTTGGCTTTCTCAATACTTGTATCTGCCAAGTATTGAGAAGTTACGGTCAGACACAGACTCACTGTGGTTCATGGCTGACTCTTGGTTTCAGAAGTATCTGGAATTGTTCAAGGAAAGCTAAGGAGGTGTCTAAACATTTCCTGAAGGTTTCTTTGATATTTTGTGCTGCTGATGGTCTTTAGGCATGGTGGTTTGTCTCAGAAGACATTACTGAATCATACTTGGTGATGAGATTGGGCTAGTGTAGGAATTTAAATAGAGGTATAAGAATTCCTTTTCTGTTCATCTGAGAAACTGGATTCACTAAGATCTCTTCAACTCAAGGTGGCAAATTTTGGGAAGAGCTGAAAGACACAGAGATCACAGCCTGTTTTCAGGGCTTGAATGAAACTTGGCTTTTGCTTGAAATCTTTTCAGTTCTGGGAGGACTGTAGTTAGCAGTCCTCTTTTAGGAACTGACTACTTGCAAAGACCACAAGAATCTGCCAGTCCTAATCAAGGGAGAATGCAAAAAACAACACCCCTCTTGCCACTCTCTCTTCTGCCCCCTTCAAAAATAAATCAAAATTGCCCCTGATATCCAAAGTTAAAGACAAAGTTGAATATAGATTTATACTTAATGAATATGAACGAGAGATCTAAATCTAGAGAGGAGATGGTTTTATTTCTCTCCTTATGATGATCCTTTGTCTTGTGTTTTCTTTGGGCCATTTGGTTTGAAAGGCTCAAAAGAGTGATGATTCTGACTAGAAGCAGAAACAAAGTCTTGTCCCCTTCTGCTCTGGTATCTTGTTCATGAAAAAACTCTTGAAGAGTAAAACTTGGCCATTGTGAAAATGTGAAGCATAGAAGACATTGCCAGGAGGAAGAGTTTCAATTTCTGTATTCTTTTTCCAAACACACGCATACTCAATATATATACTGGATTTGAATCTCTGCAATTAGGACAAATACCTCAGTAGAAGGAAATTCTGCATGCTTTACTAGAGGACAGTAATCCATCCTTTCAACATGCAGGATGGATTTGGGTCTCTAGGCCTTTGAATCATTTCCATCTATATCTCAGTAAAACAAGAAAGTACATCATGTTCTTGGTGGGCTGTGACCATTGCCTTTCAAGTTGCAATCCTTCAGATCTTCATTAGTCCTTAGGCTATTAATAAATGCTTGGCAATGGTTTTATCTCATCATAGTTGGTAATGTCTGCAGGTGCATTAGATATCTAGACAACTTGCTTAATAGAGATCATTTTTACAGCAAGGTAGTTCATGCCTTCTGGGAAACTTACTATTTGAAGAATCGCCATCAAGTTAAGACTTTCTTTTGCCCTGTTTCAGATTCTTCCCTTGACAGAGGCCACCTGGGATCTCAAAAGGGCTCTAGTTTACATGTGCTTGGACAGCTTCTAAAATTTAGTGTAGACAGAAGATCAAGCTATGTCCACAACAGAATACACAGGTTGCATTATTTTGTTAATTTTATACTGAAGAATGATATGCATTTTGGATATGATCTATACCAGAACAAGAGAGTTTAAAGTACGAAATAAGCATTTGAAGTTTGGATTTGGTGCATTTTCCATCAACACATGAAAGACTTGATCCAATACTGACCAAATATACATTGATGGAGGTGGTGGTCTTTTAGCCTGCTCCAAAAATCATGATTGGTTTGCAATCCAAAAATCCCAGAGCAACTCTTAAATCATAGAATCATAGAATACCACATTGGAAGGGAACTTCGAGGATTATCTTGTCCAACCTTTCTTGGCAAAAGGATGGTCTAGACAAGATGATCCAGCACTCTGTTTAGCTGAATCTTAAACTGTTCAATGCTGAGAAATCCATCACTTCCCTGGAGAATTCCAATGGTTGATTGTTGTCATTGTGAAAAATTTTCCTCTTTTGTCTTATAGGAGTCTCCCCAGGATTAATTTGTACTCATTAACCCTCATCTTCTCCATGGAGCCTTGTAAAAATGGAGTCTCCATCTTCTTTATAGCCACCCTTTAAATACCAGAACATGGTGATAAGGTCTCCCCTAAGCATTCTTTTCTCAAGCTGAACAAACCCAGTTCTCTTAGCCTTTTCTCATATGGCCAGCTTCCCAGTCCTTTGATCATCTTTGTGGCTCTTCTCTGGACCCCCTCCAGCCTGTCCACATCTTTTTTTGTACAGCAGGGACCAAAATTAAACACAGTATTCCAGGTGTGTCCAGACAAGCACTGAGTAGAGTGCAATAATGACTTCTCTGCCAGTGACGCCCTTGTTGATGCAAACCAGCATCCTGTTGGTTTTCTTTTCTGCAGCAGCACACTGCTCACTCAGATTGAGCTGCTTGTCCACCAGGACCCCCAGGTCCCCTTCCACAGTGCTGGTCCACAGCCCAGTAGATCACAGCCTGTGCAGCAAACTTTGTCGGAGTACACTCGATCCCATCTTTCAGATCACTTATGGAGATATTAAACAGTATTGGGTCCAATATTGATCCCTGGGGAACCCCACGTGTGACAGGTTGCTGGTTTAAAAGAAACTATTTACCACCACCTTCTGGATGCTGCCCGTCAGCCAGTTCCCCCACCCACCACACAGATCACATAAGTTTCTCTAGGAGAGGGCTTTGGGAAACCATATTAAAAGCCTTTAAGAAATCCATGTAGACGATGTCGACTGCTCACCCCACATCAACTGAGCAGGTTACTTCATTCTTGAAGGTGATCAGGTTTGTCAAGCGTGACTTGCCCGTGGTAAATCCATGCTTGCTTTTCCCAATCACATTTCATCTGACTTGTGATAGCCCACAGGAGAATTTGTTTCATAACTTTTTGAGGAACTGAAGTAAGACTAATGGGCCTATAATTTCCTGGATCTTCCTTTAAGCCTTCTCGTAGGTGTGGTGGCATTAGCCTTCTTCCAGTCTTCTGGGATGTTCCCTAGTTTCCACGACTTCTCAAAGATTATGGAGAATGGTCTCACAACGAAATCAGCCAGCCCTCTTACCTGTGGGTGGATACTGTCAGGGTCCATCAATTTGTATGGGTTCAAGCTCCTATAATAGTTGACATACCAACTTTTCCTTCACTGATTGTAGATTTGTGTCCCAAGGCCTGGGCCCCAACAGTGCTGGTAAAGACAGTGGTGAAGAAAGTATTGACAATCTCTTCCTTTTTAGTGTTGTTGGTGACTAATTGATCTCTCCTTTTTAACAGTGGGCCAATATTTTCTTTCTCTTTTTACTTGTTGTTTACATACCTGAAGAACCCTTTCTTGTGGTTTTTGACATTTCTAGGAAATTTCAATTCAAGCTGCGATTTTGGTTTTCTAACTGCGTCTCTGCACACCCTGGAAATGCCCTTGTACTTTTCAATTGGTATTTGCCTTTCCATCTCCAGTATGCTTCTCTCTTGGTTTTGAGCAGACTCAGAAGCTGTCAGTTAAGCCAAGGGGGCTATTGCTCTGCCTACTTCCCTTACCTTTAAAGGGTAATGAACTGTTTTTGAACTTCCATGTTTCTCAGGAGAAAAATGCTAACACAGAGAAAACTTTGCAATTGGTACACTGTGGCCTACCATTTACTTTTACCAGCTCCCTTTTCTGGCAGCCAGGCTATAATGCTTCTTTGTGCACCAGGCAGATCTTCTTATAGCATTAGTTTCATGGTGAAATGTGCTCATTCTCACAGAGTTTTTCCCTTTAAAGAAAAAAAAATTGAGGACATCCAATCCTGGGCTTTAGGAATCAAGCATCATCAGAATAGGGTTATCTAGATGTCATCTCTGGTTCCAGGGCAGTCCACTTGCCAGATTCACGCTCAGAAGAGTCTCTAGAAATTGTGACATCCACAGCATCTTTTAAGCAGAGGTGAGAGGAGGTTTCTATCCTAGCTCTGGTTTGTCAACAGCTCATCAAAAGAGATGTATGTCTTCTGGATCTGCGGTAAACGTGCACACTAACAGAGCTCTTCCATGTTTCCTGCTGGAAGGAAAAAAATGTCATCTTTTTCTTTAAGAGAATATTTGATGCCCAAGCTGCTTCTGCTTAAAAATCAGAGAAGCTATAGCTTATTTTCCAGGAGCAAGAGACAGATGCAACTGAAACAAAATGTAAATAACCAAAATCTCTCCTTCTTCTTAGGTTCTGAATGATGAAGCAAACTCAGTCTTCAATAACCAAGTAATATAGTGTGTGAGGGCAGTGCCTCACCTCTCCCTGGCTGCATTCTCCACTCATACCTACTGTTAGCCTTAACTTTGCCTAGTCTGAGCTTTGCACAGAAATCTCACAGGAAACTCTTCGCTGCCCAAGATTTTCAATCTTCCCATTGGATCTCTGTTAGTTCAGAGTAGGAGGGGATACTATAGGGCAAAGGAGTTATACCTTCACTTATCATTAACCTCATAGGCAAAGCTTCAGACTAAGCTAATGAGGTTATTAAAATCACAGATATGAGGTAGTACTTTTATGAATTGGATGCAGATTAAAAGGCAGAACTGTTAGATTTTCCAGGTGACAAAAGGTTAATAGTGGGGTGCCACAAGGTACAGTACTAAGTACTCCTATTGCGTGTTATATATTGAGCAGTTACTTCTAAAAGATGGAGTGAACAATGAGATGGCAGATATTGCAGATGACATGAAAGCATATCAGTAGCTGGAATTCAGATCCATATCTAGCTCTCCTAAGAAATCCCCCTGATCCATTGCATTTTTTATCACAGCAGATTCTTTTAGTCCTTTTCACTGTATTCATGAACGTAACTTGCACAATACAATATCCCAGCAACCTTATACTTTACATTCTGCTGAGTGAGGTTTATAGCTTTTCATTTTCATTTTCAGCCTTGGGCTGACTTGAAAGACTGAATCCATGTCTCAGCCTGCAGACTGGAAGCACTTAATTAGTATGCAGGGCAGGTACAGAGGGAGGTTGTCTCTATGCGACAGCTCTCAATCCACTTCTCTGATTATTATGGCTCATAGAAAAGAGAGTCCAAGGGAAATGGAAAAAAGTGAACGAAAAAAAATTACTGCCCTTTCAAATTAAAAAAAAATGGTATAAATTATCTGGAAATATCAACTAAGAGAGTGTATCTGCCTCTCTGTTAGTAGCCAGTCATTCCCCCGGTTAATTTAAAGGCAAGTGTCTGTTAAAGATTGTCGCAAGGGAAAAGCCAAACCTCAAATACAAATTACCTGTTGAATTTATTATGGACTCTTTTAAGGGAGAGCTTATGACTTTAATAATAAAAGCACCATAGCACAAAGTAAAAATCCACATTGCTGCCAATTTTTTTGTCTTCTGCTTGGGCAGATAGGAAAGCTAAGCCTATTGTAAATGTCTGCTTTTGCTCATAGAGGAAAGAACAAGGAAGTTATGTATTATTATGATTTATCTGTTTTGTTTTAACAATATATGAAACTCTGGGTAAAAAATACTACCTTTGCCTGTTGTCATTCATCCTGATGATAGAAAAATATTTCATAGATAATCAGATCCTCTCCTGTTTTTCCAGTTACATATATCCCAGGTGGCTGCTTGTTCATGGCTAAAATACTACCACTTCTGGGTAGGAATATTGTGACTGTTTAACAATGGATTGTTATACTATGTAATTGTTTTAGAACTGAAAATTACAAGTAATCACAACTAATTTCTTCTTAAAATGAGATTTTAGGGTTCACCTTTTATATGGTGATTATCTTACCTTGTGCTAGAGTTCTTGTCTTACCCTCTGAGCCAGTGGTGAGAGCACTTAACAATGAAATCTTCAGGGTCTTGAGTTTGGTTTGCTTAAGAAGGTTCAATTATACCATCTTCTTCCTCTCTGGGAGCCTGCCCTAACAGTTAACAAACTGGTTGAAGTAGGGCAGTGTTTTTCTTCCTGTTGGCTCTATGCCTTTGTGGTGAAAGGAGCACAAGATTTACGGTTCCAGAAGAATGGCAGACAAGAAAGGGCAGGACTTGCTAACCTGGTACTCCGAGTTCTCACCTTGAAGATGGGAGTCCTGGGTTCAACAGCATTTCACAGTTCTCTCTCATTATGCATCTTTGTGCAGCTCACCACTAATCCTTTTGGAGATTCTGATTGGGGCATTTAATTTTCTTCTGGCACAGTACAGGAAGCTAAGGTACCTAATCCTTAAGGGTCAGGCAACTAAAATGAGCTCTTCCAATATGTATATTTTTTTATTGGAATACAGTGGGTTATTTTAAAAAGTGCCCATTGTATCAGAAGAGGAACCCAGAATTTTAATCTTGGAAGCCTTACTGTGATAATCAGTGAATAGCTAGTCTGTTCAATAGTGAGTAAGATGAAAACAACATGGAAGAAATTATGGAGTCAAACTTCAGATGACCAATTCAAGATCAATTGTAATGTCACTAACAGAAAAACATTTCCAAGCTTCAGGGGGTGCTAGGTTTTAATGTTCATCAATCATGTATAAGCCATAATTATCAGTTTAATTATTTGCATGCAGACTTATGTAAAATCAATAATCACCACTGTAAGTGAAAGCTGTAATTCCATCATGAAGAAGTGACACCAAGAATGGTAGAAATTAAGCCCAAGTCACTACATGCCAGAGCTGAACTTTCCTGGGTTTAAGCTGCTGTGTACGGAGTATAAATATAACCTAGCATCTGCACTTTTTTTCTATTGTGAATTTACAGTTTATTTAACAGTTCAGCTTCTGTTTGTGATGAACCTGATTGTTTACATAGCACAATAATTACAATTTTTTGCTAATTTTGATGGGACTAAAACACTGTCACCTGACACTAAGGGGACAGAGATTCTTTTAGGGACCCTCGGCAGAGTGATGACAGCACTAAGTTGTAGTTACAATTAAAACTTTTCTTAACAGGATATTATGACTAATATAGCACAGTATTTCTTATTAGAATCGCACAGGATTTCTACAAGCAGAATCAATGTAGTACAATTTATAAATAGCTTAACACAGAATTTGTTACACAACTTATGATTTTTAATCACCTAGACCCTTTGCAGGTCAGATCAGATCAGCTCTTAATACATATTTTGCCGTATCAATATAACTGTTGTCATCTAGACTCAGAAATCATATAAAGGATCCAGATCACTTACTCAGTCCTCTGAGGAAGCAAACAATGGTGGAGGTGTGCCTGGACATGAGGAGGTCACAGTTCTCACTGTCCATCAGCAGTTCTGATTCAAGTTCCTCACTTAGGACTTGTAACTGCTTGATTTTGTAGACAGTGCTCTGTGTGCTGTTAGGTTTCCCCATCCTGTGATGGGGTCATCAACAGGGCCTGGTTGGCTGGGTACCTGGGACCTTCCAGGCCCGTAAGGAAAGAAGTAATTAGCCTGGTGCCCAGGAATCTTGACACTGGCAGGGAGGGGAAGAAGAAATCTGTTGTGTTAGACCTTCAGGGCCTGATAATGAGGGGAAAGGGAACTCATACATGACTCACGCTGTCACAGAGAATGACTTTGCCTTATAAAATGGTGCTAGTTATGCTAACCATATTATCAGGACTCTTAAGCAGAGTGTACCAGTCACACACTCCTAGAAACATGAAGTTATTTTCTATCTCTTTGAGATAAACACAGACAAGGAAAAGGCCTAAATTCACCCATCATGAAGCACCTTTGATGATGAGAAGGCTTGCATCACTCATGAAACTAGGTTTTATTTTTCAAAATATTTACACAGTACATGAATGGGTGATAAAACATCAGTATCACTGTCCTTATTTTTAGGCTGCAATTCTCTTCAGCGCAACAATTAAGTATGCATCCTCTGCTAAGTACAAGGTAAATAATGCAGCTGATTTCCTGGGACCTGATTGTGCCCACAGTTTTAACCATGTTGCTCATCTTGTGCTCTATGTGAACAACAAGAAAAGAATGAATTAAGATTTCATGGTAGTGTGAATTTTAGCATTTTAAATTTTGAAGTGATTGACTTTGCAGCCATAATATTCTTTTAATATAATCTCTTTATGTGTAATTTCCTGTGTTAATTCCATCATGTGGAACCACATTAAATCTCATATATGAACCATTAGTAGAACTGGAACTTATATATGCTTGTGCAGACCGCTGCCATTTGAGCTAACCGACCTTAACAACAGGCAGCTATCCTTTATGAGAATCAGCCTCTGAAGGCAAAATGAGACAAGCACTTTGCAAAAGGATTTCATGGCTATTTGCTGACAATTGAGGAACTATGGGGCAAAGGAAGCCATGTCGTGGTAGTGTATGTGCCTAATGGCTACAGACCCTTTGCTCTGACTCACTTAAGTCTGTCTTCTGTATCTGGAAAAGGATCTCTCTGTCAGCTCAGCTCAGCCCAGCCTTTAGTAAGATATGCTCAGTATGGATGAAATGATCAACAAATTTACGTACTAACCTCTAATATGTACTGAGTGTACACAGCTAGCCAGTAGCCTTTATTATGTCAGGTTGTTTTCCACCTTACCAGCACAAATTATGTAGGGAACATAAAAAAATTTCTCTCTACCAGTGCTAGTCTGGCAGTTGGTCTGTCGTTCTGAAGCATCAAGGTACTGAACCTTCTGAAAACAAGAATTTTTTAGCATTGACAAAACAATATAATTTTCTGTAAGTTGTTAATCAGAAAAGACAGACACATCTATACTGACATTGTAAAATGTATCACCCTGAGGCAGATGGCACAGAAAATTTAAATTCAAGTTATTAAAGTTTGACAGTTACAAGCAACTAAACCAAGGCTTTATAATGTCAAGTGTTAGGTAGCTAACACTGTTATCCCAGCTCTTGACAAATGCAAAACTTTCCTAGTAAGATCTGAGAACTTAGTCGGGAGAATACATGTAGATAGATACACAGGACTCAGAAAGCACAATTGATTAGAAACAACCCTGACATAGATCAGCTTTGTTTTGCTGCCAATATTTAGGGAAATCAATAAAAAACCTAAACAGACTAATTGTTGAAAAATAATGTTTTAAAGGGCTTTTGGATTCAGTGTAGTAGATTTTGTTAGCAAGGGTGTTCAAAACACAAAAATTTATCTTGATCATCTCCTTTCAGCATTTTTAGTCACTACAAACTGTGACAGTTGTGAAGTCCTTTGTATGAAACATAGGCCCATAACAAAACAATTTACTTATTTTGGTAGTTGGCTGGAAAAAAATCCTCATATGCCAAATGTAAATTGAATCATTTTATCTTGCAATTTCCATGGGTTTCTGTCTTCTGTAGTTAACTACCATTTATTTAGTGCTGTTGATCATTAAGTGTTTTATTGTCAGTTTACTCAAAGACACTAAAACAAATTAATTTTAAAAATAGGTATAGTGGCAGCTCCTTTATACTGTAAAAAGCTGTTTGGAATCTCTGTTGCAGTACACAGTATTATTACCTGTATTAGGTGGGATTTTCAAAAGTTCTAAATTTTGAACAAAATACTAACTTGTGTTCTGTCTTTGATCAGAAGTTCTAATTTAATACAGTTAGCATATATTCCCTCTAATTAGAAATAGAATTGATTTTCTAATTGTATCAACACTGGACTATTTCAATCAGAAATTGATGATCTGCCAGTTAATGTGACAGTTTTTTGAAGAGGAAAATCTGGACATTTATTAATATTTTTGAGAAGTTCTGGGCTTAACCAGAAATATTAAGGTTTACCTGACCCAGACAAGAGCACAGTTTACCTGACTATGCTAAAACTAGAGATGCCCTGTTCTATTTTGTGTGTATCTGTATACTATGCACCCCTGTTTCATGCTGATGTCCTCATCTCCTTTTATGATCAGGTGACCCACCTGGTGGATGAGGGGAAGGCTGTGGATGTGTCTACCTGGACTTCAGCAAGGCCTTTGACACTGTCTCCCACAGCATACTCCTGAAAAAGCTGCAGCCCATGGCTTGGACAGGACACTCTGTGCTGGGTTAAGAACTGGCTGGAGGGCCGGGCCCAGAGAGTGGTGGTGAACAGGGCTGCATCCAGCTGGCGGCCAGTCACTAGTGGTGTCCCCCAGGGATCAGTGTTGGGCCCAGTCCTGTTTCATATCTTTATTGATGATTTAGATGAGGGGATTGAGTCCATCATCAGCAAATTTGCAGATGACACTAAGCTGGGGAGGAGTGTCGATCAGCTGGAAGGCAGGAGGGCTCTGCAGAGGAACCTGGACAGGCTGGAGAGTTGGGCTGATTCCAACGGGATGAGGTTCAACAAGGCCAAGTGCCGGGTCCTGCACTTTGGCCACAACAACCCCCTGCAGCGCTACAGGCTGGGGACAGAGTGGCTGGAGAGCAGCCAGGCAGAGAGGGACCTGGGAGTTTGGATTGACAAGAAGCTGAACATGAGCCAGCAGTGTGCCCAGGTGGCCAAGAAGGCCAATGGCATCCTGGCCTGGATCAGGAACAGTGTGGCCAGCAGGTCCAGGGAAGTGATTCTTCCCCCTGTACTCAGCGCTGGTGAGGTCACACCTGGAGTACTGTGTCCAGTTCTGGGCCCCTCAGTTCAGGAAGGATATTGAGGTGCTGGAGCAGGCCCAGAGAAGAGCAACAAGGCTGGTGAAGGGACTCAAGCACAAGTCCTATGAGGAGAGGCTGAGGGAGCTGGGGTTGTTCAGCCTGGAGAAGAGGAGGCTCAGGGGAGACCTTATCACTCTCTACAGCTACCTGCAAGGAGGTTGTAGCCAGGTGGGGTTGGTCTCTTTTCCCAGGCAACTATCAGTAAGACAAGAGGGCATGGTCTCGAGTTGTGCCAGGGGAGGTTTAGGTTAAATATTAGAAAGAATTTCTTTACAGAGAGGGTGACCAGACATTGGAATGGGCTGCCCAGGGAAGTAGTGGATTCTCCGTCCCTGGAGATTTTAAAAAAGTGACTGGATGTGGCACTTAGCGCCATGGTCTAGTAACTGCAGCAGTAGTGGATCAAGGGTTGGACTTGATGATCTCGGAGGTCCCTTCCAACCCAGCTGATGCTATGATTCTATGATCCCTCATCCATCTTCACAAAATACAAGCTTAATTTATGCTGAGCTTTGCTAAAGGGGGAACTAAATAGGTCTTGGGGCAGGAAAAACTTGCTTTGGTTTATAGGCAAACAGTACAGATTCAACCTGTGCTAGATATTATCAAGTTTCAGGTCTCCAGAGATATCCTGACAAATGTTCTGGCCTTGCTAGTCTAGATGCTTCCCCACAAACTTGGCATCTTGTTGGTGGACAGTGAGAAGCAGGAATTGATAGGAGAAGAGACAGCAAAATGTAAAGGTATTTCTGTCCCTTTTCATCGTGTTAATATGTCTCTACATGACCCTCAAACTTTCTGCTATATTCTTATTAGTGCCCAAATCCTCAATTACTTTGTTTGCTGAGAATAAGTTGTTTTTTGCTCTGTTTGGGCTTTTTTTGCAAAGTAACGAGCTACAATAATGTACTCTCTTACGTTTTTCAGAATTTTTAGGTGCTGGCACTTTCTTTATGTTATGTTCCCCTCACCTTCCTGGGCCTTCGTGTTTACACTGAAATAGGCATCCTGTGTAGAGGGAGAAACTCCCTACAGTGCCCAGAGAGGCACTGTATTGACAGGAGAGAATCTTTTCTAGCAGAGTAAGAGGGAGCTCCTACCAAATGCACATAACCCAGTGACTGGAAAATCACACTAACAAGCCTTTGGCTTCCTTTTTTGAGGCCTAAAGCCCATGGACATTCCTGGGGAATAAGACATCAGTCATGAGGGGCTGAAGGACTGGGTCATGAGGGAAAATGAGGGGTGAAAAGAGTGGCTAAGAGAAATGGGGAAGATAAATGACCACTGGTAGTAGCCATTTACACCATATTTGAACTTTCTGAGCATACTGTGAGTTCTGTTCTAAAATAAACTCTGATGGTTTCTCAGACTTGTCTCCCCATCAAGAAGCTAGACTCACTACCTACACTGATGCTAGCTTTTGAGATGTTGCTATGTAGGACTCTATCTGCAGCATCCATTCTGAATGGAAAGGCTCTCATGGGCCCCAGTACAGAAGTTTTGGAGGGCATGGTAGCCTTGATGAGTTGATCGAAAGCTCATTTATCCTCTATCCATCAGGAGTTTAGTGCTTGATGAAATACTCGTATTCGCCACCCTGTCTGGTAGGACAGCATGACCAGGAGAGCACAAGATAGATAGCACTGATCAAAATGTAATCAATATCCTAATGCAGAAAACATGGGAATCTCATGTTCAATGGGTACGCTGTGTCATGATGTCCTTGTACTCAGCAAGGTTCTATAGGTCAGGAAGTGAAATCTCTTCTGAATAACTTTGTCAAAGGCCTTCTCTGCCAGGCACAATTACCTAATCCCTTGGCCCCCTTCGCTCTGAGCATACTTTCTGGGAAACTGCCTTATGATCTCAGGGCAACAGTGTTCCACACCATTTGGGTATGGTGGATCTGAGGCACATCTGAGCTGGCCAGCTGATCATTAACTTTTTTATCACTGCAAAGCTGGTTGCTGGAGTCAGGAATGTTCAGGCTTTGCGAGCATATTACAGTGCTTATCAACATGAGGATAAAGCCCATCATACTGCTGGGCAGGCTCCAATTGTTTGCACAGAGTGACTCCTTATCTAAAGTGGTGGAGTTGCTGCTTATCCTCCTTCTGTAGAATGTGAAGCAGTCCGCCTATTGCATGTTCATCTTCCTCTCTCTTCCAATATTTGCTGGAGAAGAGATCTGTATTTGATTGGCTCTGCTATAGGAGTAAGCTGGTGATAAATAGCAGAAGTGGTCTATTCTAAACAGAATGATCTCCCTTTGTCTAGGGTGAGGGAGAGGCCTGCAGCCCCAAACTCTGGTCATTGAAAACCATTGTGTTCCATCCCACTGTATCCAAGTTAGTTCTCCAAAGTCTGATTCCATCTAAACCAACAACAGCAGCAGCAGAAGTTGCAGCGAGAGGCATCATGTGCATGTGTCAAAGTTGCAAAGCAGAAGCTGATGGACAGTGCTGGCTGAAGTCCTGTTTATGTACTTGGGCTATGTGTGAGGCCAATGAGTCAAAGTGGAACACATGCTACAGGGATTGGTGCTCCTAGGAGGCAGAACCAGAGTGTAGCTCTTCTGCTGTTGTTCTTACCTGCTCATTCAGTGCATGCTCAGGGAGTGTGGGCACAACTTGTCTTCTCAAAAGGCCCTCGGGTTGGAATAGTGTGTGCAGCCCATGTCACATGACCCAGGTATACAAAATGACATGCCTAACAAAGATGTAAATAGAATGTGTCTTTTTCCTGTGTAGCCATTGGCAGAGAAAAATAAATAAGTTAAAATAGTCTCCACATGCTGTATATTATACTACTTTTTTAAAGGTGAAAATGTTATGATAAAGACTCATAATTACAGGTGGTGAGAATATATTACTACATATGTGTGTCTCTGTGTGTTTGCTTGTGAGAGACAAACTGAGTTCTATTCAACATCTAATTACTCAAAATCTTTAATGCCATATTAAGATAGAGCTGTAGGAATTTGTGTGAATTGGGCAAAAAGAACACATGCTAAGGTTTTAGGATGTAATCTGGCTGACACAGAATAGGTGACATTCCTTTTTCTCCCCTGTCCTGTGCTAGAGGTGTTTTGCTGGCAAAGGGAAGTCTTTTGAAAGAGGTCCTCCTGTATCATAGCCAAAACTAGTCACCCTTAATGCATAAAATTGAAAACCACATACATTACAAAAGCAAAAATTACAGCAAACTCCAAAGTAAAAGTACACATTTTACAAGTCTTAAATACTCTACATTTAAATAGGAAAAGGAAGGAATTGATGTAGAGTGTTGATAAAGCTATTGGAAAAATATCATTAATTCTTAATTTTTTAAGGTGTGCACAAAGGTTCTGAATCCATAATTTTGTGAACCTTTTTATCTTTTAAATACATCTTCTCTAGGCCCAGATTCAGCAAAACATTTAAATACAGACATGTAATTATTTATATTCTAACTGCCCAGGATTCGATTGGGTCATAGAAGAGCCAAATGCTCACCAAAGACGCTATTTATGGGAAGGACTTGGGAAACCATAACTTCCTGCATTGCGTAAACTTCCTGAGTCAAAAGACTAGAAACTGGGATAGGTTTGTCTCGGGTTCATGCAGTATACAAGGTCTGCTAATGCACAGCAACTGGCACAGAAAGGCTGACTCAAATGGAGGCACAGCATGGGGCCATTATAAGTGCATCTCATGTAAGTGCAGGAGCTGGAGGGATGATGGAGTAGCCCTGGAAATAGGATCTGCACTCCCAGGACTCCTGGCTGGCTGCAGCACAGAGACAGCCTGGGACTGACTGGCTGTCATTATCTGAGCAGCAAGTGTTGGTTTGGCTGAAAAAAGAGCCATCCACATTCTGGAAAGTTCCCTTCCTACTGTTCTATGAGCTCTGTGGAGTTTTGCCAGCAGGAGCTGTGCTGGGCAGACTGAGAAATTCCTCATCGTTTTCTTTTGTTTAAATATAGTAAGAATTAAAGTAGATTCAAAGTGGACCGATCTGCAAAGCTGTGAAATCTATGTGAAACCAACAACCTGGCAGGCAACTGACCATAGTTGTAGTTATGGTAGATCCCTGATGGAAGTCAGATTGTTCATTCTTACTGTCTTGGCCAAAATCCAACATGCTTTATTATTTTCTGCTTCCTTCAAGCTCTTCCCTGCACTTTCAATAACAAGTTGAAGTTTTCTTCATCTCCTAGCCTAAGCTTGTGCATGCTGCTTGCAGGATGCCCCAGGAGATGATAAACTGATAGGAAACAATGTGACTCAAATATACATATCTGTGGGTATGACTTACCTCCTGCACGGTGCTTAAATACAACCATTGTACTTTTGCTCTAGGAAAGCAGAAGGAGCTGAAGGAGCTTAAAGCTGAAATGGTGTGAGTCTCCATAGAGTGGACAGAAATGGATACTGTGCAAGCAGAATTTTCTTCTGACTGAGCCTACAGAGTTGATCTAGCTCACAAAAAACATGCATTGCAACATTTTAAGAAGTACAGCGAAGCCCATTTCTGCATTCTTGGGTGCTTCTGCGAGGTCCAAAGGGCAAACTTGCTTCAGCATAACTCTGTTGTTTGCTTTGGAATCTCAAAGATTAAAGGTGTCTATAAGTGTTGGTAATTCTCATGGTTATTGTTAAATATTTCCTTTTATTATCTGTATAATAGCAGCTAGAGATTACAAAAAAAAAAGGTAAATTCTCAAATGCACCCTCACTGTTTCCTGTCTGTGAGCACAGGAATGTTCTGTTCGTGAGGAGACTCCGACTCACATGTCCCAGGAGAGCAGCCTGACCACCAGACTGCAAGCTGTTTTGAAGGCAGGCACTCTCCACCCTTCCTATTGAAACTGTGCCATGCTGCAGAAAGTAATTTAAGTTCATTGGGCCAGAGAGAGAGAGAAGGGGAGTCACAGAGAGCAGAGAAAGCATAAGAGAAAGCATGACTGTACTGGTTAAGGCACCCATCTGGCAGAGAGAGGCTTAGATTCCCTTCCCAGCTTTCAAGGCTGTTTCTTAAATATTTCATATAGTCACTGGATAAAATGCAGAAACAGATGTTTTGGATACCATACTCAGGGGTGCCTAATTTTTCCCATGCTCTATATAGGAAATCTGAACACAGAACAAGAGGTTCTGAACTCCCCTTTAGGAACCAGTACCTTTCACTTCAGCACTCAGGATTGAAGTGCTGGGTAACTAAATCCCATATTGGACCTGATCTTCAGGCTGTCACCTCAAAAGTCTATTTCAGAGATACACTTTCTCCGTTCTATTTCCCTTCCCAGTGTATTTGGCACTGATATTTTTTTTTTATTCCTTCTTACAAGTGCTCCATTATTCTTTTGGCTCTTCCAAATAGCTTTAAAATTAAAAGTTTCAAAAATCAAGTCAGTCTTTAACTTGGGTACATTTTTTGTTTTGACCTGCTACAGAATGCAGCCATTTTCCCATTACAGAAGCTTGACTACGCCTATTTTCAGATAACAAGCTAGATTGGAGTTGTTTTTCTAATCAAAAACATTTGTGATACAGTTTTATGCATTTCCCCAAAAGTCTGCCTGGATTGGAATAAACATACACCTTCCAGATGAAGTTTTGGATTATATTTGAAGAAAAACTGACTTTGGAAAATGTTTGAGGAAAATCACAGGAATCTTCCCCTCTTCTTTTTTTTTTTTTTAAACCAGAACATTTTCAATACGATTGGCTTTTTGGGAGGTCAGTTTCTGACTTAAACTTCTACAGTTTTGCAGTGATTTCCTTAAACCTGACTGGTTCAGCCTTCTAACAGGGAGCAGTAGGAAGGAGTGCAGTTCTTCATGACCAGAGATGTCTCACTGGTGTGAAGGACATTGGTAAGTGGGCTGTGGTGATGACACATGAGTTGCAGGACAGCAGTGAGGGCCAGAAGGGATGGACTGATTTTCAAATATAGTGTCTTATTTAAGAAATGAGGTTATATTTCTGGCAAATCAAGGACTGGGTGAAATTTGTAAAAAACTATTTATAATTTGGTTTGTGAATCAGTAGTATTGGATTGTATGCTTAGAGGTCAGCCTCTTTCAGATCTCTAAATACTTTGACAGTCCTGTTTTTAACAGAGGAAAAACAGTGTGGGCTAGTGCTGTGAGTTATCAAGTTTGTTGGTTTCACCTGCTTCCCGGTGGACAGCTGTGTGTGTCTGCCAGTTTTGTAGACAAGAAGGCTTCTAGGTGGGATTAGTAAATGGGAACGGACAACAGACCAAATGTTTCAATTTACAGGGACGTTTAATGGGGAATTTCAAGACAATTCCCAAACACGGGGACATAGTTTTCTCAGGGAGCTTTGGGAAAGAGCATTCAGTGCCCTTCAGAATCATCATGCCCTGATACAGCGACCTGAATGTGTGCTGCCAGCCTAGAGCAGGGTTACTCTTTGCTGGCCCAGTGCTGTGAGGTGTCTCATCACACTCTTGCTTGAATTGTTTTAATGGTGGTGACAGATGTTTCATCAAATTGTAGAAACTGACCTTGGGCTGGTGTTTCAGGGAGCATTTTCGAGGTGGTAAGAAGAGCTACAAGCACAGGAAGAATTAGCTATAGAAGAGTTTTCTGTAGTGCCAGAGCAGTCTCTCTTTTGGCCAGGCTGCAGCATCTCATCTGATCTCTGGGCTTGCCAAGACAGAGAGGAAAGAATTTTACTTCAATAGTTCAGAAATTACACAGGTGCCAGTATGTCCTTTCCAGTCCCTGTTCTGGAAGCAACTCCTCCATCTCCAGTTACATATGAGCACTGTAACATGCTTTATTACTTTTTCAAGCTGCAGCTTATTTCCCAGGTTCATTTGTATAATTTTCCTGGATTGAACCTGGTTCCAAACATAATAGTATACTGGCTTTAGCCCCATTCAGCATTCAGCTTGAGAAGAAATTATAGGCATGGGCAGTGAAAGAGGAGAGGATGGGGCCTTGTTTTGGTTACAAGATCTAGGCAAACAACTAGGTAGTTTTTTGAACATTTGTACAATAAAAAGTATGATAGGGAAAGGTAACTCACAACAGATGTAGTTCCAGCGGTCTGAAATCCTGTCAGAGGAAAGAATGGAAAGAAGGAGAGATATGTTTCCAGGTGCATTTCAAAGCCTCCATTATCACACATGGATGGTGAAATTTTAATTGGAGATTTGAAGATGCCTGGGGTCAGGAATAAATGGCACTAAGAATATTTTTATTTTCCACTATATACAGGGGTGCAAGAGAAGCATTATTTACAGCTGTACCAGGTAGACAGAGTTTTATGTTATTTCATCTCAAAACAAAAGCCAAATCATGACCTGAAGAAACACAGCCACTCTGGAGGAGGAGACAGTAGCTATTTCACTGTACAATAGATTAACACCACAAAACAGGACAGAGACCAAAAACCTCTCCTTATTCTGCATAAACACAAACAGTTTAAGAACCGAATATAGATAACTAGCTTTGCATTTTAGAGATATAATAAATTTGGTACTTCCAGATTTGTGGTAAATGTCCTGGGAACATTAAAAAGGTCAGATATCCAATTGGCTAATTTTATTTCTCATGTTAAGGGGTCCACATCCAACAGCACAGGCACAACTTCAAGATTTTCACTGGAAGTGATGAATTTTAACAAGCCTTGCTGGATTCCAAGTTTGCCTTAGTTTTTTATCAAAGGGCTGACCAGAGTTTATGCTACTTATCCTGTAAACCATAATAATAACAAATGGGGAAGATAGTGAGGATTTATATAGCTTTATATTTAATATGGGGAGTTTCTAGAAGGAGTCTGTAAGTAGGGACTGTTGCCCAGGCTCCACACTTTGGCCAAGCAGGTCTTGGCAGGCTTCAGAGAGGATGGTGAAAATGCAGCTTTAAGCCATCCTTGCATCATCCTGGGGCTAGTCTCCCTGACAGTGTGTTCCCTTGTGTAAACTGTAACACCATCAGAGCTACTGAATTTTGCACTGGCTACCACTGGACCCAAGAAACTAGTCTGGTAACTAGAGATCCATGAAAACTAGGCTCTGCTCAGCCATTTTTAAACTGTATGTCTTTCACAAGGACTCAGGAAAGGAAGAGCCATTGCAGTCCTTGCAGTGGCTGCAGACCAGCTGAGGCTTTGTCGTATCTGGCTGATGCGCAAGTAGCTGGCTGAGCTGCTTTGCAGACTCCATTGCGCTGATAATGTGGCAAAAAACGGATTTCAATGTCTGGAGGATCTGGCCCGTATGTCTCTGTGTGCGTGTGCAGATGTGTGTGATGTCAGTGAATGTCCCCCGCTCCCTCCAAAGGTCACTCTGACTGAAATTTTTCATTTGCTTCAGAATAAGCAACCTCGAGAATGTAATGAAGGAAATGAGGTCTGAAATTTGTTTCCTAACATCCATGAATTGCAGCACTGAGCTAAGGGGAAAGCATTCAAATCCCTCTCTGCCCTCTTGGATAGGAATCTGTTTGTAGCTCCATAACAATCAGCAGACATCAGTGTCTGCTACAACTGAGTATTTTTGGTATCTAATTGGCACTTAGATACCAATGTGAGAGAAGCTTTAGAAATAGATAAAGCACATAAGTATTGCTTCTTTTCCTGTGTGTATGTCTGTATCGTCTGTGTGAAGCTGTGTATTAATGTGAAAAATTCCCTGTTGATTTTAATGGGATGCATCTCTCTGCAGAGAATTTTATTCATTCAGAGCTGCAGTAATGTATAGAAGGGATAATTTTTTTCCTTGTGCCCTGAACATCTAGAACAAATTCCTGAAATATTATTTGTGCAGAAACTGTGAATGCTCCCAGCTTGCAAATGAAGTTAAACCCTTGTTAATGTTTACAGTAAAACAGCTGTTCTCAGCATCTTTCCCTGAGCCTCAGCTACTTTAGCTCTACCATACTCAGCCTTACATCATAACAGCTGCAATAATAAGAGGCTGAAAGAGGTCAGAAACAGCCAGTCCTGCTAAACCACACCTTTGTTTAAAAGAGATTCTGGATTGTAAAATATCTCAATTGCTAAATATTTTGGCCTGACTGGACTCCAAGCATGGGCTAGGTCTTCAAAGACCTAGCTCACCAAAGCACATAGGCACTGCAAACACAGAGTAAAGCAGAACACAGGGTCTTTATACATTTTCCCAGGAAAGTTTCTATTGATCCAGACTGGGAAATGCTCCAAGGCTTCATAGAACTAAAGATAACTAATAAAAAAATGGACTAGGGCACACTGACTTTTAAAAAGAAATAGCTGAGCTATTACAGTTGCATGACAAAGCCTTGATAATTTGTGCAGCAAGACTTCACTAATTTTCACAAATAAAAGTAAGATCATTACAGATTACTGAATTTTAAGAATTAGCAGGTATGTAAACAAACAACATTCTAAGAAAAGAAAAAATCATCAGCATGCAGGCTTCTTTAAAGACTATAATTTCTTTGTAAATATTTATGATTGCTCAAACAATAAATGCTACTGGATATGTTTTGTAAAAATAATTAGGTGTTAGCAGAATGTAGAATAGACCATTGCCTTGCTCAGTCTTCTTTTCAGAAGAGAGAGGCCATAATTTTTCGGCTAAGTATAATATGGTCTGTTGAGCTTCTGCAGTGTCTACATTGTAGAAATACACAAATAAATAGGAGTTTAAAGTAAATTTAAGAATATTTGAATGTTAGATGTCCTACACAGGATTTACTGAAATCTTTTCTTCTGCTGAGTAGCAGTGGGAGATATGTGGGTTTTAGCACATAAGAGAAAATGCATTCATTGCTGCTTTATTACCCTACATAGGAATTGGATAAAATACGTCATTTTTATTTTACTGAAAATGCAAATTTGAAAATCACAGTCAGAAGAAAATAAGATTTGTACAATTGAAAAAAGATCCAAATAAATTTATAGGTACAAGGGGTTATTTTAGTAGCATTTTCACAGTTAAAATCAAGTGTGAACATTGCAGTCACATGTTAAATACTACCTGTGACACCAACAGCAACCTTTGCTAGTCTTGCGATTCACAGGGCAATGTCACAGACTGTCAGATGATGTCACCGATGTCCTAGATTATGGACTGTCACAGCTGGAATGCTTACTGAGCTTAGCAGATTCCACAGCACGTTGCCATCAAAAGGACTTAGTAAGGAATCTCAAATGTGCTTTCCAGTATGAGAAAGAGAAAGAAGAAGTAAGCAAAAGAGGCCACACAGAAGAATTTGTAGATTTCATTGATACAGGTACTTTTAGTTGATATAGATACTTTTAATCCAGGGGGATTAGAGATTTCATTGATACATTGGAAAGACAGTGTATAGTGGAAATTACTGGGTCTAAATTGTAATAAATTGGACTGTAGTTTCAGTTACGACTCATAATGGTGGTGAATTACTTGCCTTGAAACAATTGTTTGAGACCCTAATGATTTCAGAGTGTAGTTGTATGAGGCATTGACCTGCGCAGTAAAATACATACCTGTTCTTGAAGAGCAAAGAGGCTAAATGTACAAGGACTAGGCAAAGGTAATGAGATGCAATACTCAAGCAAATTATTTAAATGAACTATAGGTACATATGGTAGCTCCATGCTTTTATCACAAAATCATGTAGTGCCTAGGGAAGAACCACTGCCCTCAAAAAAGCAAGTGTATGTACCTTCATACATATATATAATGTATACATCTATAATATGTATGTATATATTTTTGTATACATAATCTAACACTGAGTGCTTTTAAAATATGCACATATCAATTACATAAACCTTTTGTAACTACACACTGGAGCTAAATATTACTTAGCTGTGTGCATTTTTCTTTGAGTTTCACTGGTTCATTGAAAGCATGATCAGTTTGTTTCTTCTGGCACAAGTTGTCACCTGAACCCCTGAATAAAAATAATGTTTCTATTCTGTCACATAAAGAGAATATATTCTAACTCTCTTGCTCTAGGTACAAATGTGTCTGCCACATTTGAAAAGGCAACAGTTAAATACATGTTTCTGCTGTCAGAAATGCAGCAGTTAAACCCTAAATAATATCTATAGGATTAAGATCCAAGTACTTTACAAGAAATCTATATGCACAATCTTTCCACATTTCCTCTCTATCCCCTGTCATAGACTATGGAAGATAATATAAAAAGAGCTCTAGTATGTATGCTTATCTCATTATCTCCATTTTCAGGTAAGTGGAGCAAACAGTTTCACCTTAGTAGATTTGTAGCAAAATAACACACATTCCTCTATGCTAAAGGAATGAAAAAAGCCCAGAACGGGGGCAGAGGGGGAGAGACAGGAGGGTCTTTTAAAAGAGTTTTCTGAATAATCAGGAAATCCAGTGAGACAAACAGAATGTGTAGAGAGCCAGCCAGAATTATCAAATTACCATGACAACCATAGGCAAGAACCCAGAGAGAATCAGGTAAAGAAATTACAGTAGAATTACAGTTAACTTCACTCTTTTCTTAATTTAAAAAAATAGTAATAATCCCAAGCAGTCAGGAAAAAATATTTCCTTGGCCTAGCTCATTATGGTGCAAAGGCTTGTGAAATGCAGCCTTGTTTGTAATTTTGAAATTACTTTGCAAATATATAGAGAGCTTTTATCTCGATTTGCATATGCAGATTGTTTTAACCAGCAGGATTGGATGTCAGATACAAAACTCAGTATCACAGATGCTTTAAGTTTTTCAAAAAGATAAACTAAAAAAGAATTCAGAAAAGGTAAAAGGTATGTGTGTGTGTATGTGTGTATAGACACACATATAGTGTGTATTTCTGTGTTACTTCTTAAATATTCTGCCTTGTATGTTTTTCAAATGACTACTTTCTTCATTCAAACTTTTGAGTAACCCATTCACGACCAAAAAGCTTTAAAACAATGAATATAGTAAAAAAATACATGAAATCAAAGTGAAGTGAAACTAAAATAAGTAAGAGTGGTGCTGTTTATTTAAAAAAGCTACAAGTTAACCATCAAGTGGTTAACCAGATTATTTGTTGAATTTGGTTTGAAATTCTGTTTATTCAGTTTTAATGTTTCATTTCATATAATACCATTCACATATATTGGAAAGATACAACATACAATTCTGAAAGGCAGAGACCCATGTTTAGAGAAGGAAGGGGGAATTTGTTCATGTGGGGGCTGGTTGATTTTTTTCCTGGTTTTGAACAAAGCTCTCAGACTGCTAACACTCAAGTATATAAATAAAATTCCCTCAATACTTTATCTTTCCTGTTTTATGTCACTGTCTGAACGCTTTTTGCACTTTATATGTGCCTGTAAACATAGACACATGCCTATATCGATCTTTTTAAATGCTGCCCTGAAGTTTGCTGCATGGTGAGGGAGAGAGCAGTGATGGACTCCATTGTTCCCCACTATGATGTCATGCTCTGACTTTGCCTTGGTTAAACAGAATTCAGTTTACTGGACTGCAGCAAAATGTCTTTAGGGAATGCAAATTTATTGCTGTAGCGGAGATGGAAAGAAATAACCAATAAAAAAAAGACGACATAGGGAAAATGGTATAAATTCTGGCTAAAATATTGGCTGCCTATATTTTTTTCTACACCTCTACAGAAGTAGATGTGCACACTCATTTATACACACACACAAACTGTGCATAGCTCTAGGGTGTGTTTACTTTAATCCTGGGAACTAGGACAAACTGAGATTCACTCTCAGGACTTGCATCGTCACTAAGATTGCTCTTAAACATGCAGTCTTACATCACGCTGTTCTTTCTTTTTACTCACATTTACCACACACAGAGTCCACAAAACAGGTCTAATCCTGCTAGCTGTCCAGTGATGTTAATGATAGCTAAAGGCATTGGGCATGTTACAAGATCCAGTGGTAAATTAATTTATTTCCACCAGCATCTGAAAACTGTATGTGGGCATAGTGAAGGGAAGAAAGGGCATAGCCTTTTAATTATGTTGGGAGATCCTGAGCTGGAAGAGAAATCTGAAGGGACTGAGTGGGGAGAAGGAGGTCTTTCCTCCTCCCTCCCTGCCTTCAAAAAAACCCAACCCTGGGGCCAGTCCTTCCCAAATAGGCACTGTTGGCAGGTATGTGTTAATCTTGTTCTCAGCACTTCGGAGGAGCCACCGACAGATGCTCACCCTGTCCTTTCAAACCAGCGCTTCCTGTCCTTCAAGAGTTAACCTTCTCTAGAACATTTATTTCACCATCTCAGGGAAGAAAAAAAAACGAAAAAAAAAAAACCCTGCAGAGCTGAGAGGCTGCAGATCACAAGGCCATTCTGATAGCCTCCTGTCCCCATGGCAACAGCAACGGCATTTATCAGTTCCTTATGAGAGCAGGCACAGCAAATCTGCATTGCACATGGCAGCCTTCCAGCCTTTCAAATGAAAGAGCACTTTGAACTGCTGCCAAGTGTGGAAGGAGCAGAGCTGTCAGGACTGCTTAATGCTGGCAGTTTGTACTTGGGAGCCTTTCAGTTCCCAGAATCCTTCAGCCGTGGCAGCCTGCCAGGTACTTAGCGGAAGCTAAAAACTAACCCCCAGACCATTCACTGCAGTGCACTCAAAATTTTCCACATGTACCATGTCACAAGTGCAGACTGTACAATGAAAGCAAACGCCTTCTGCTTGGGATTCTAATTTTATTAATAATCTAGGGAAAAGCAATTGGAGATTAGCTGGGTGACAGCACTACAGTATAGCCACTGTTTATAACTCAGTGTGTATATGTCAAATGTATATTTCATCCCTTAGAAATAGAATCAGCTTGGACAACAGGGGCTGCACAGCCCTAAATCTACATGCAGTACCTGAGTGTGGGGAGATCAGTGTTAGCAGAAGGGAGAGTGTGGTTATTTACAGTGGAGATATTTTTTAGCAATCATTACCAAATGCATAGCAGTGAGACGTGAACTAGAAAACTAAGACAGTATTGCTGGCTGGTAAATATTTTCTGTCCTTACCCTCTGCATTTTGCTGACATTGTGAGAATCTCGGAAACTGGCTGATGAATGTAGCAAAGATACATGGCTCTTGGTGGGTTTTCTTTCAATGGAGAGTCTTCATGTGAACTTTTTATTGTTTTGCATTACCCAAAGCACAAGGGCTTCTATTGGCAGAGGAAACAAATTGGCACAGTTCTGCCTTTTTTTTTTTTTTAATCTGCACTGAGATCAAGGGCAAGGGCTTCATTTTCCAGCACCAGTCATAAGCCTTTAGCACAAATAGAACGAAAATTGTCTGCCGCTCAGGCAGTTGGACAGAGTTCAGGAAAACTATGTCTGGCACTAATTCCAAAGGGAAGGTTTGGTTCAATCCAGCATCATCAATTTCAGTAAACTGTTTTCACTATTCTATATTCCACTGTTCAAGAGCTGTTTATTATCTTTTACTAAATAATGTCTTTTGGAGAACAAAGTAATGAAAAATACCTGATATTACTTGCATACATATGTATACTCTCACATGTACATATACATAGAAATAGATATGGTATACATGGATGTACTCTCATTTTTTTACTTTTCTGTTTTTCTGAACAATTTCTTCTTACCTTGCCTTCCCATTACAAAAAACATTTGTAATGCCAAATATAAAATAGTAAAAATAGCCCAGAAGGTGAAAAAGAGAGAGAAATGAAAAAAACCCTGGAGCAAAGACAATCTCCACAAATTCGCGAGTTTCTCCACAAAACAAGGAAATCTAGTGCCTCTTTTTCAGCTTGCAGCTATCTTTGGCTGCTGCTTGAAGATTTGACTTAATTCACCCAGGCAGTAGTGTCTAAAAGTAATACACCAAGACAGACAATTTTGGCACTTAGTCTCCCTTAGGAATTTTACCAACAGTCTTTGTAAAGAAAGTAAATGATCTTTTTTTCCTTTTGGTTTCTACCCATAGCTCATCTTGATTTGTGCTAATAAAAGAAACTGCTCCCCCTCTTCTATTCTCACCATTATCCTCTGTCCATATCATCCTTCTTTCAATAACAGTGTTAATCAGCATTTATAATGGAGTTTTAGAGGAAAAAGTGCTTTTGGTCTTTTCAGATGGCCTAGTTACAGAGGAAAAGGAGGTTATGCTGTGTGAAATAACTTAAGATAGTGTCAGGGCTTTTTCCTTTTTCTTTCATTCTCTTTCCTTCCTTCCTTTCTTTTTTCTTCTTTTCTTTTCTTTTCTTTTCTTTTCTTTTCTTTTCTTTTCTTTTCTTTCTTTCGTTTATCTTTTTCTTTTCTTTTCTTTCTTTCCTTACTTTCTTTCTTTTCTTTCTTTCATTTATCTTTTTCTTTTCTTTTTTCTTTTCTTTTCTTCTTTCCTTTTCTTTTCTCCCCTTTTCCCACCTCCCTCATATTTTGGAAAACACAGCAAAGTTTTGTTCAGTTCTCAAGTGTTATTAATCACTGGTGGAGGCCAAAAGCAGGGATATTTTTCTTGGCAGCACGTTTTGATAAACAATCTGTGTATGGGGTGAAGGGAGGGAGGAGCCTGTCTTGCTGGTAACTAAGCTAATGTTTGGCAGATTCTTAACTGTCACAGAAGTGCAAGTGGTTCTCAGTGGGAATAGCATTAAAAAATGTACCAATTCAGTTGATTCATTGCTGTTGATTGTTTACTACGTCCACAGGATGTAAGACAAAAACAGACCAGGGATAAAGTAAAAATAACAACAGTGGAAGACCAAGCCTCTACATATCCCAGCCTAAAACATGCTGCCCAGTTTCTAGTCCTTTGTGGAGTGAGCAGAATTAATTATAGGTGTCTTATTTTGCACTGTAAGATTTGGCAAAGGTTAATGTACAAAAATCTAGGCTCCCAGGCAGGTTTTCAAACCTCAAAGACAGCTGTAGGAAAATCAGTGTGGTGTGGGTCTCAAAGAAGACCTGCTTTGTAGGGCAGAAGCAAGAGGCTGGTGTTGCAGGGGGACAGCAGCTCCATGTTCCAGAACCAATGTGGAAATGGGACCATTAAAAGTGGAGGAAATGACAGGCAACACCCACTAAGAAGTGTGTCTGCAAAGGAAGGAAGGAAGGAAGAGAGCTCCTAGGTGGGAAAGCAATAAGCTATGTGTGTCAGCAAGGCTCACTACCTGAAAAATGGTAGGAAAAAAACCAGAATTATAATGAGATGAGAACTGAAACGATAAACAGAAACATGTAATTACACTCCTATTCTTTGCAACTGAGTGTTTTGACACTTCCTGGCAGCTCCTAGTAGAAGACAATGTTGTTTAACTTTTAATTTGACAAAATTATGCAACTTCTTCCTGAAGTGTTTGTGTTTTGATTTGCTGAACACACTCCCTTTACCACGGAGTGCTCTGTTCACTGCTAATCTCTGCATTGTTTTGCAGCCAGTCATTTGATTCTGATGGATTTTATTTTATTTGCTATTCTGAGGTAAATCCATGTAAATCACACTCTCGAGAGTGTGCTTCCCTTCTCGTTTTTCTATTTTTTTCCAGCTGTAGCCACTGTTCTGACCAGTAAGGAAAGAGCAATTTCTGTAGGTGAGTGCCTGCAGAAGAACCAACTACTGGGACTGCTGCAGTGATCAGTGCAAAACTTTGTAAAGTGAGCAGGAAAGAGTTAAACGTATTCCCAGGCTATGAGCATTTAGAGTCAGACCAGACCATTCATTCCCAAGCTGCTGAGATCATAGGTTCCTAATTATTACTGCTCGCAAATTTTGGGGCTGTCCTATATTCTGCATAATTAACACTGGACTGATGATCAATAATCCACAGTACTCCTCTCTCATCCAGATCAACAGTAACCCCCGTGTTTTGGGACCTCATGCCTGGGAATGGCACGGAGTAGAGCCTGGGGTGCAGCCAGGCACCCAGGTTTTGTCACTTTGTCCTTCTTGGTGTGTTGCACCCTCTGCTTCCCGTACCTGCTGGTGGCACTGGGAAAGGTGCTGGCTGGCTCCTGCATGCTGTGTTTTGTATGTTCATTTTGATTCCTTCATTTAAATCAAAGCTTCAACTGCTGTTTTAATATTACACAGACTTGTATGTGCATGTGCGTACTTCCAAATAAAGACGGTAGTAGGAATAAATAGAAAGGGATTATTGGATGGCAGTATTTATCCTAGGACTGCAAAGAAGAACTTAGTAGATTTAACTTCTGATGGGTAAAATTATATTCCTTCTCCCTTGGGACTACTGGCAGGTTGTAAACTTTGGGTAATCTCCACAGAATCCCTAGGGCTGCATCCACAGTGCTGACTTGCGTTCCTGCACAAAAAGCAGTGGCTGGGTAGCAATTGTTCATGGCTGCAGCTCCATGCCTCCTTGCGCTCCCCTCCATCTCATTACACAAGCTACTGTTTGGGGGGTTCTTACGCTATTTTTTGTTTGCTCGCTTCTTTCTTTCAGTTAGCCAGATTAGACACCTGAATGGCTTCATTGTTTGGGCTTCCTCTTTGCCTCCTCCAAACCTAATATTAATTCCTGGATTATTTCAGAGCTAAATAAACACCAGACGCGTTTAGTATAAATCCATCAAGAGCGATCTGGATCACTCCTGCCCTGCCACTTGCATGGCAAAGAGGAAAGGCAGAAGGTGAGCAGGAAAGCATGCTGCTACCCTTGCAGGGACAGCGCTGCCATAGATGGGAGCTTTGTTACACTGACACTGTTCAATCTATTTTTCCTTACCAGATTAGATTGATACTGACAACTCATTCCCTGTGAAGGTGCCACGACGTGGCATTTATTTGCATCTACATTGCAGTTCTCTTCATCAATCGGCTTTGCAGAGATCACTGCTGCTGCTGGCCATATTGTTGCTATGCTGACACTTCATCCTTAAGTGCTGCTTGCGTAATGGTACAGTACGTGCCCATGACCAAAGTTTAAATCAAAGTTTAATCATTACGGAAAGACAAACATATTTCCGCGACTGTGTATCCTGCAAGTAAGAGTAAAAGCAGTTTGGTCAGGTCACAGATGTTAATCTCTCCTCTTTTTCTATTCACAAACTATAAAGGGAGTTGACAGCACCTGTAAATGGTTTTCTGAGGCTAGATTATATCTAAGGTGATTATTATTTACACCCACTATAAAGACTGCTCTTGTGAGCCAAGAAGTCTGTTCCTGTGAGGTGAGTGTTACCAAAAAAGGGCTTTCTTGCAGGAGGATTCAGTGGAGCAAGGAGACAGGGTGAGGGGCGGTTCATGCTCACACGGAGTGCCTTGTCACGTCTCGGGTTTGTATAACCCAGGGACTGAAACAGTTGGGATATGCTGCAGTTCTGCATTCCCAGACACACGGGATGAAGGAAAAGCTTCGGCTCTCTCAACCTGAGTTTTTAAAGCAGGGGCTGACCTTTTCCCACAGCCCAGTTCTGCTCTTCATATGAAGATCAATACAGGACAGTAAAAGCATAGGAAACGAGTTGACCTGCCAGTATGAATCAGAGAGAACACATGCTTGTTTAATCAAGTAAAGACATATTAACATAGAAATCTTGCAGCCATTACTAAATCACTGTGGCTGGAAGCAAAGACTTTTACTTTGACCAGCTTTCACGTGCCATACTTCTGTGAAGCCTCTATAATGTCCACAGTTTAGGTGTGAAATTTCTAAGTGTGAAACCCACTGTCCTTTAGCGCATCTTCTTCAGCCAATCTGCATATAGGAGACTCACGTAATTCAAAGACTCTTCTATCTCTGTTCCCTGCTTCTACAAGATTCCCCTGAAAAAGAGTCACTTTGTCAGAACTGATTTTCTAACTGTATTTTTATTTGGTCCAACCATTTCTGTAACTTCAGCGTGTGCATTTCATTAAGCCTTCCTTGTAAACTAATTCCACTCATATACATATCAAATTCATTTGCCAGCTTTATAGATTATAACCAGACACATATAAAATGTTTTAGATAACTAAATATGGAAATGAGATGTATTGTCGATACGAACCAAAATATTTAAAGCAACATTTTTTTCTTGTGTGAGTTCTGAAACGTTATTAACCGAATAGAAAGTATCTTTCCTGCTCGGTGCTGCATGGCTGCTGGGCGTGCGTATGTAAGGGAGCCGTGGCACCGCGCCACAGAAACCGCGAGTCCCTTTAAAGCACACAGGGAAACCTGTAATGGACGGGGTTTTCGGCGTTTCTAGCAACAAAGGAATCAGGAAGAGGTACTGAAAGAAAGAAACCCATCTAACACAGCCCAGCTGGGAGAGGCTCGGCGCTCCCCCGCCCCTCCGCGGGCACCGTGCGCCGGCTGCGCGCCGGCGAAGCGGTGCCCGTGACCGCCCGCCGTGCAGCGCACCGGGTCCCGGCCGAACCGCGTCCCCGCAGTGAGAGTTTATTATTCTTTCGACGCGAGCAGCGATGCCGATGTTTGCAAAAACAGCCGCCGACTGCAGCGAGAGCAAAAGCGGGCTGTGCAGAGCCCCTCCTGGCCACCGCGGGCACCGGCGTGGCCGCGGGGCCGGGCGGGGAGCGGGCAACTTAGGGGATCGCGGGCGGGAGAAGGCAGGCTTCGGGTTTCTTTATTTTGTTTTCCTCCCAGTGAAATGAAATCTCGGCTTATTTGCATGAGTCGAAGTTGTTTGGAGCGATTTGCCTGTTAACAGCGTTATGCAAATATTAGCTAGCTATTTAAAGGGGGAAATAGAAGAAGAAGAAAAAAAAAAGCCGTGTATTCTCACAGCGCCGGGGAAATCCTATGTCCCTTTGCATTAGCGAGATGAGATCACAGCAATTACTCACCTGCTTGGCCTCTCCTACACCCTTGAGCAACGTACAGCACTAGCTTTCCCAGCCCAACCTTAAACTCTTGGCAAATATGGCTGATTTAAACAAATCAAAAGTGGAAGAGCTTCTGATGCAGTCACGGGCTTACAAAAACTGTGTCATTCTGTCACCGGGATCACTGAAAGAGAAACACGAAATCGGATATTAAGGCGGGATCCCCCCATTTGCCTCAGCAGCCGGAGCGCACGGGAATCCCACCGACAGCCGCGGTGGCAGGACGCCGCGCAGCCGCCACGGAAGCAAAGCGGGGCGATTCGCGGGTTTACAAAATCCCGAAAGCGAGGCATCTGAACTTAGAAAGCGCAGTCGGGGCGGGGGGGGTGGCGGGGGGAGGAAAAAAAAAGCCCAACAAAAAAACCACCACCACCACTCCCCATCACCACCACTGTGCATGCGCGCCCTGGCCGCGGTGCCGCGGCGGGGGGCCGGCGGCGCGGCCGGGGAGGAGGGTGAGGGCGCGATCTGGCGTTCAAGTTTCCAAACATAGCCGGCAGCGCGGGCTGCCCGCGCCCCGCCGCGCTCCAGCTGCGGCCGCGCCGGGGAGGGGAGCAGGCAGCGCGCCCCGCATGCGCACCCCGCGCAACAAGTGGGCTCGGCGCCGGCGGCGGGGGGAGGGGAGTGGGGCGCGGGCGCTCGGCGGTGACGCGGAGCCCCGCCCGAGTGCAGCCGAGCCGGGAGCGCGGCGCGGAGAGGGGAGGGGCGTCGCGGCGCGGGGGGAGCGCGGCGCGGCGGAGGGGGCGCGCAGCCACACGCGGTGGCGCGCAGCACCCCGCGCTCGGACTGCGAGCAGCGGCGAGGATGTGAGTGAGGAGCAGGCGGCGCCGCTCACCACGCTGCTGCCGCCGCCGCTGCTGCTGCCCCCGGGCTGCTACAGCTCCGGCGGCGCTCGGGGAAGCCGCCGCTGCCGGAACCGGACAGCTCCGTGCGGGTGCCTCTTTTTCGCTCGCGGCGGCGGATCGGCACGTACCGAACTGCGAGCTCACGAGGCAGCCGTGGCGGGTGGAAGGTGACCCCCCCATCTTCCTCCGTGCACCTCCGCCTCCTCCCGGAGGAGGAGCAGCAGCAAGCGGAGAGCTAGAGAGCGCAGGGAAACAGAAGCGGCTAGAAGGCGACCCCCACCCAGCCCCCCGGAGGAGCAGTGGAAGCGGTTCCCACCCCATCGGGGTAGCAGCGGCAGGACCAGGTAGAAGAAGCCGTCTCTGGCAGCAGGCGCTAATTAAAAGCAGGCGATCCCCCTGCTGAAAGGGGCAACAGGATCAGGTACGGAGAGCCACCCCTCTGCAGCCCGGGGGGGGAAGACTGAACCAGCCCCTACCCCGGCGGCAGCGACAGCAGCTCCCCGGCCAGCAGCACCATGTCCGCCGCGCAGGTGTCCTCGTCGCGGAGGCAGTCATGTTACCTGTGCGACCTGCCCCGCATGCCCTGGGCCATGATCTGGGACTTCACGGAGCCCGTTTGCCGGGGTTGCGTTAATTATGAGGGCGCCGACCGCATCGAGTTCGTGATCGAGACGGCCCGGCAGCTGAAGCGGGCGCACGGCTGCTTCCAGGACGGCCGCTCTCCGGGCCCCCCGCCGCCGGTCGGCGTCAAGGCAGTGACGCTCTCCGCCAAAGAAGCGGCGGCAGCGGCGGCGGCCCAGCAGCAGCTCAACCATGTGGATGCCACCTCCAAGGCAGCCTCGGCGGGGCTGACCCAGTCCAGCCTGGACCGCTACGGGCTCAGCGCCGCCGCGGCGGAGCAGCGCAGCCGCTTTGAGTACCCGCCGCCGCCGGGCAGCCTGGGCAGCAGCCACGGCGCCCGCCTGCCCAACGGGCTGGGGGGGCCCAATGGCTTCCCCAAGCCGCCTGAGGACGGGCCGCCGGAGCTGAACCGGCAGAGCCCCAACTCCTCCTCCTCCTCTTCCTCCTCCCGCCGCGGGGCGCACGGGGGGCTGGTGTCCGGCCTGCCCCCGGGGGCCGCCGGCGCCCAGATGAACGTGCCCCCCAACCTGCTGCCGCAGACCCTGCTGAACGGACCCGCCGCCTCCGGCGTGGCGCTGCCCCCGCCGCACGGGGGCCTAAGCGGCCGCGGCGGCGGGGGTCCCCCGACTCCCTCCGCCTCCTCACAAGGGGGCACCTGCGGCGGCGGCGCCGGGGGAGGCGGCGGCTCGTCCTCCGAGGCCTGCGGCAAGCGGCCGGGCTCGGTGTCCAGCAGCGACCAAGAACGGGAACTGAAGGAGAAGCAGCGCAACGCGGAGGCGCTGGCCGAGCTCAGCGAGAGCTTGCGGAACCGGGCCGAGGAGTGGGCCAGCAAGCCTAAGATCGTGCGGGACACGCTGCTCACTCTGGCCGGTTGCACCCCCTACGAGGTGCGCTTCAAGAAGGATCACGCCCTGCTGGGTCGCGTCTTTGCCTTCGACGCCGTCTCCAAGCCGGGCATGGACTATGAGCTGAAGCTCTTCATCGAGTACCCTAGCGGCTCCGGCACCGTCTTCTCCAGCGCCTCTGGGGTGGCCAAGCAGATGTACCAGGACTGCATGAAGGACTTCGGCCGCGGCCTGTCCTCGGGCTTCAAGTACCTGGAGTACGAGAAGAAGCACGGCTCCGGCGACTGGCGTCTGCTGGGGGACCTGCTGCCCGAGTCCGTGCGCTTCTTCAAGGAGCTGGTGGGCGCCGACATGCTGCCGCAGCCCTACCTGGACGCCAGCTGCCCAATGCTGCCCACGGCGCTGGTGAGTCTCCCGCGGCCGGGGGCCGGGACCGGCGGGGCGCAGGGCACGGCCGCCGCCTCTAGGGGACCTGGCGGCGGCGGCGGCGGCGGCGGGGCGATGCGCAAGAGGAAAGCCTCTCCCGAGCCCTCGGACTCGGCCGAGGGGGCTCTGAAGCTCAGCGACGAGCAGCAGCGGCAGCAGTGGATGGCCAGCCAGAGCGAAGCGCTCAAGCTCACCATGTCGGCCGGGGGCTTCGGGGCGGTGCACGGCGGGGGCCCCCCGCCGCCGCCGCCGCCGCCCCTCGGGCCTCACTCCAACCGGACCACGCCGCCCGAGTCCGCCCCCCAGAACGGACAGTCCCCCATGGCCGCGCTCATGTCGGTGGCCGACACGCTGGGCAATGCCCACTCGCCCAAGGATGGCAGCTCAGTGCACTCCACCACGTCCACCCGCAGGAACAGCAGCAGCCCCGTGTCGCCGGCCTCGGTGCCGGGCCAGCGCCGCCTGGCCTCCCGCAACGGGGACATGAACCTGCAAGTGGCCCCTCCTCCCCCCAGTGCCCACCCCGCCATGGACCAAGTGCACCCCCAAAACATTCCGGACTCCCCCATGGCCAACAGCGGGCCCCTGTGCTGCACCATTTGCCACGAACGCTTGGAGGACACCCACTTTGTTCAGTGCCCCTCTGTGCCCAGCCACAAGTTCTGCTTCCCTTGTTCCAGAGAGAGCATCAAGGCCCAAGGAGCAACTGGCGAAGTCTACTGCCCCAGCGGAGAGAAATGCCCCTTAGTCGGTTCCAATGTGCCTTGGGCATTTATGCAGGGCGAGATCGCAACCATTTTAGCTGGGGACGTTAAAGTGAAAAAGGAGAGAGACCCTTGAGTAGGAAATCAAATCCCTTCAGACTCCTGAAGATGTAGAATTGTGAATATAACAAACTGCAAAAGTTAGTCTTATGTATAGACATTATTTTCGTCGTATGTTTCTATATTTTGAAACAAAGGTATGTACTCTTCTTCATTTGAAGGATAGAGCTGGTTTTTGTTAAACAGAATATAATATTGTTTGGTTACTACATAATACCTGTTCTCATTTCTTTGGCAGTGTGTTGGCTAGGTACAAAGTTAATAGCCCTTAGCGATTACCTGCTGCTGGTGTGTATTTTTGTAAATGTATGCACTTCTCTGAAAGAAGAAGAAAAATACAAAAAAAAAACAAAAAAAATTTTTTTGCCAAGGCCAGTGTTGATGCCTAAAAAATTGCTACAAAAATGGTGACAGCTTACGTTTTACAAGCCCTGAGTGTTAGTCTTTCACTTTATTTTTTTCGTTTTTGTTTTTTTGTTTGCAAAACGGTGGGGTGGCGCTGGGGGGAGGGGTTTTTTTGTTGCAAGTTTGTAAGGAAAATGTTTCAGTTTGTTTCTATTGATCTGAACGTTTTTAATCTTCATGTGTTTTTTGTTTTTGCTTTTATTGATGCACGGATGCTTTTGAACAGTAGAGCAAAATGCTGTACATGAAAAACATGCTCTGTTTGTCCTTTATACATTTCTGTAGTTAACAGAACACTGTAATGTGCCTTGGAGCTTAGTAAATTGTAATAAATTCAATTGATATTAATACTTCCCGAGTAGCAAGTTTTATTTTTCTCAGAGCTTAGGCGGCATGCGCATGCCATGTTGCCTTTTTAAAGGTCTCCATTATACCAAGAGCATGCAGTTCTTGGTGATAATTGTGGCACTTGTACGCATATTTTCACTTATATGTAGTAAGATGATGATGGTGTTATCAAACTTATCTAAATCTTGGCACTATGCCTATTTACATTTCACCTTTAATGTTGCAGTAACGGTTGCTGACTAAGCATTTTCTATTTACTGTTTCTGCATCTCATTTCCTCCTCCCTTCTCCTCCCCCCCACCAGCTCTCCAGCTGCAAGCTGTTTGCAATACAGGATGCATCCATTGCCTGCGCAATTTAATATGGCTTGAGATTTGAAAAGAAGCCCTTTTTCCCCAAAAAACCCCACCCCAGCATCGTGTGGGTAATAATTTTAGCTGATTTTAAGAGTGGTTGTCAAAGTTTGACATTAGCCATAAACTCTTGGTAAGGCAGGACTATAGCTGAGCACGGCAGAAAGAAAGGTAGCATGAAATAACAACTTCTACAGTTGGTGTTGCAGCTGGTGGGTTGCTAACCCATTTAGACACTGGCTTTTCATAACTTGAGTTGGTGAACAATTCAGGGGCTACATTGTTTTTTCAGGGAAGGAAGCGTCCTTAAAGCACTGAAGGGAAATGCTTTCTTTTGGGCAACCATTATATATGATCCTTTGTATAATTAACTATTTTATATGATATTGGCATTTTCTGGAGATAGGGGAGCAGTGTAATGCCTGTTAAGTGATCAACAGGCAAAGTAAATACACAGGCCTCATGCTAGCTAGAAAATGCAAACAAACCTAATGTGAACTTTGTTCTTTCCAGTGAGGCAAATGGAGGAAAGAGGAAAAACCTGAAACAAAACCAGCAGCACTGCAGAAATCCTTTGCAGTTTGACCAGCAGAACATAGAGCTGTTCCAAATGGAACAGTGTCATAGGTTATGAGCTCTTAGTTTTATTGAATAATAAGGATTCCCAAAACCCCATAATTGTATAAAGGGGAAAAGTCTGGATGGCATTTGGTATCTGCTTGGTCTTAATACATTTTTTCATTTGTATTCCTGGCAGGAAGGACGGTAAAATCCATGAGACTATTTGCTTAGTGTGCCAGCAGGTCTTTGCACTCTTGTATAGATACACACTTTGGGTGTTTTCTGTGTGTGGGGAGGGAGCGGAGGTTTGTTATATTTTGAGATTCACTATTTGGCGTCACTATATCTGTGATTTGAGACAATGACTTTGTGTGTGTGTGTATATATTTTTTTTTTTCCTGCCAAGTGATACATTGGTGCTTAAAAATCTATGAACATATTGTTCTTATGTAATGGATCAGAGGAAATAATGCAGAAAAAGAATGTTTTGAGTTAATTGTTGGATACAACTTACATGTTTTTTAGGGTATAGATTTGTACTGATCCTGTTTTCAGTTATTTTTAAGCATGCAGTTCCCACACAGCAGTTTATTTCTAAATCACGAGATAGGGGGACTAACATTGTGAGCTCATGACTGACAGAGAAAAAAAATTGTACACATGGTTGAAATTGGAGTTTCAACCTAAGGAGAAGAAAAGTAATATTCATGTGTGAATTGCAACTGCCATTAAAAGAGAAGAACTACTGGCTATTCAACATTTAATTATGTCACAGAAGCGTGAATACCCTGATTTATATAAACAGAACCACTCCTGTAATCTTGAAATCATTCATCAGTAGTTGTATTTAGAAACAGATCCATTTAGTGGATTTTTTTAATTGCAGAGCATTCTTGAAAAGCTCTTACAATTTTTTGAAACATAAGCCTACTTATGAGACTCATCAGTTTGATTTTTAGCAGGCAAAGGAAAGGTAAGGGGCAGTAGACATAGGTGGAAAATAAGCTTGAAGTGAATTGTAATACTGCATTTAATTAAAGTTAACCATAGCTACAGGGCATTTGTTGTATGGAGGTTTTTTGTAACCATGTGACCTTTTCTTTTACTCTAGCTCATTAAGCAGCCAGTCTGGGCATATTAGCCAGCATTTCTTTGAACCCACTCGATAGGTTTTTCTCTTTCTGGAGATGTCCACAGCTGACAAACAAGTTGTTACCTTTTTTCGAGGAGGAGGAAAAGGGAGCTGCCAAGTGAGTCTCATGTACAGAGATCCAGCTGATTTTTTTATTTTACAGTAATGCTCCCATCCCCCATATTTGCCAGTTATTTGAGGTACAGCCCAATGTTTGCCTGAATAAATTGAGTAAGTTAATTTATTTTTCCAGGTGGTCATTTGTTGTGCTCTCATTCCTTCTTGTAATGGGGAAGTATTTAAATGGTTTATTTTCCCAAGGAGGGTTGTTGTGTTTTGGTTTTTTTCCAGTTAGATTATTCTTGACATTTCTTTTAATAGCCTTGTAGCCTATTTTCTTAGAAATGGGTTAGAACGTGTGTGTCACTGGATGTTTGTTTTTTAAGCATTGGCAGCTGCGTGTGAGTTGGAGATAGAAATGTTTGTGCAATGAAGAGATGCTATGTCCATCTGGGGAAAATACTACACAGTTCCAACAGGAGTTTGAGTATACCAATGATAACTGGTATAATTTAGTACAAACCTTGTTATCTTTTTTATTTGCTTAGGAATGTTGTGCATATGAGCATGCTCTCCTCCCCAAACTAGTCAGGACTAACATTGTTTTGAAACTGCAATCTTTTCAAATAGGCTGGCTGCCAGCACAGCTTTGCAGAGCTGCAGCAGTCACTGGAAAGAGGGTTGTCTGCTTCTTTAGGTGTCTTGTGAGCTGAGATTTTCTTCCCCTCAAGGAAAAGGGCTTTGTCTCCTCAGAGCTCTCAGGTTCCCAGCTTACTATGCAGTAGTTATCTTGCAGCTTCCCTTTTCTCTAGGTCTTGCCTTTTCTTTTTTTTTTTTTTTTGGTGTGCAGTCATTCTCCATTCATTGTAGAGTGGATTGTGTTGTGCATTAGCAGCCTCTTTCTCTGCCAAAGTGACATATCCTGTAGATTTGCAGCAGAGTACTAAACTGTCACTGTAGTGCTGAGTCTTGTAAGGCTATTCTTGAAGCAGAGCAGCTTCCCCCTTGGCATTCAGCCATCAGAATCCATTACAGCATGCATTTTCTACCCAAAACATAGCTCTATACCTACAGAGTTGTCCTTACAACCATCCCCTGGAAGACAGAGAGGGGGATAGTTATGTTTTCCTGTATAGAAATAGGCACTGCTGGTTTTATCTTCAAAGTCTCTGAAAACCATGTACCGAGCTTTTGTTGTTTCAGCCTCTGCCTTAAAACCTGTAATGCAGACTGGGAAGGGGAATGCCTCTTCTCACAGGGGTGATACAAAAAGAACTGCACACAAGGTCTTTCCCCAGCTGTACGTCTTAAAAGAAGAATTGTGTGTGCACTGAGTGAGGCTATTACAGGGCTCCTGTGATGAGGCAGACAAACATCTCTGTCTCCATGCGTTCGCCACAGGGCAGCCCAGCCCCATGCTGCCACCCCTAACTGGGTGGCTCTGTAGGAATCCAGTTCTTCTCCCTGGGAATGGGCTTGCCTACCTCCATGAAAGAAACATGGGAGATTACATGTCATTTCAAGTTTCTGACAGCAAACCCACTCTCTTTTAGCCATTCAGGGAACTGTAGAGTGAACAGCAGATGAGAGCAGTTAGACATGAATGGGAGGGGGAGGATGCTCATCATCATGGTCTGTCTAGCCAGTACAGTCTCTGACTGGTTGGACTGGCTGAGCTGCTTGGGGCTAGGTAGGTTCGAGATTGCAAGGTCTGACTGCTGTGCTTGGCTCAATGCAATGAGCCTTGCTGGTATCAGTGTGCGTTGCTGACAGTGGCTGCAGCTACCCCGAAGTGTCCTCTCTCTCCCCATTCACTGACACAGCCACACAGCCCTGCCTGCTGCCGGGCTGAGACTGCATTCCCCTCGCTGCTGTGTGCCTTGCCTTCCCGATGCGCCCTTGTAAGGTTATTTGGAGGCGGTGGGAGCAGGGGTGGAGGTGAGGAAGGTCAAGCTTCTTAGGTTTCAGCTGATTTGGCATCCGCTCACAGCCCTCCCCTTCTTGGCCATATGCACTCGCTGCTGCTTTTATTACCCTTTGCAAAGAAACCTCTAAGATGTGAACTGCTGCAAACAGCAATGTATTTTCAGGAAAACACCCCTTTCTCACACAATCAGCATTATCAGCAAGAATACTCTGGTTTTCCGTTGTCCCCAAAGAGTTCTACAATGGAGAGCTGCGCCTTTCTCTTTTGCTGGCATTGCTCTCCTGACAGTACCGAGTGTGTCAGGAGAACCGTTCCCCGAAGTTGCTTCCAGGGCTATCTTCGTCTAATTTTTGGCCAGCGCAAAGGCTCTTTGCTTTGTTTTAGTCCTCTATGAGTGGAGGCTGAGCCTGGCAATCCCACCGCAGCACGGAGCGGCTTGGCACGGCTGCGGCATAGCAGCTTAGGCGGGGACTGAACCGAACTGAACCAAACCGGGCTGTGCTGGGGAGGGGTCAGCGGGTCGCCACAGCATGCAATTGCCGCTGGCTTGGGCCCGACCTAGACAGCCATGTGATTGCCTGCCTGTCCGCCTGCCCTCCTGCCTGCCCGCCTCTACGCAAGGGATGGGAACGGGGACATGAAACATGTCTGTGCAGCTTCAAGGAGACGAGCAGAATTCCCCGCTGTCATCATCCTCCTTCCCTCCCTCCCTGCAGGCTGCCAGAGGGGAGGGCTGACTACAGCTCCGCTATTGTTCAAGTAACCTACAAATGGATTTGCATGGGAGGCAGGTTGGGAGGGGCAGAGGGGTGGGATTTATTAGCAGCAGCTAAATTCGTCGGGATTACTATTAGGCTGAGAGCTTCTCAATGGGAATGATCCCTGGGTGAGCGGTGGGGTGGAGGGGAGGGACTGGAAAGCTCCTTTTCTGCAAATAGGTGAAGGGGTGGCTGGCTCCAGCCGAGCAGGAGAGGCAGGCAGGGGGACGGCTCTTCACCTCGGTTTAAACTGTAACCCTCTATTCCAAGCACGCAGCTCCTGGCAGCGCCGCTCATACCAAAGCCTTGACTCAGGGTTATCTGCATGCTGGGTAATAAGCAGCGTCACCAGAGGAATGTGCAGAGAAAGCAGCCATGCTGCTGCAAGCCTCCGCTCGCTCCTCAGGCAAACCATCGATTTAGCAGCCTGCTTCTGGGCTGCCAAACTAGCGAGGCGTAGGGGGCTTCTTCGGGGGGGAGGAGGGGAGGAGCCCCAAGTCTGTTTTGAAGCCAAAACAGCGTTTTCCCCTTCCATAAATAAGTGCTTTATATGCAAAGCTGGCTGGGACTTTGCTAGCCATAACTGAGAACTGCTGCACCCAAGAAAGGGTGAAGTTACTCCTCAAGTTACTACATTAGTTTATCTGTTTTCCAGATGGGTAATCTCAAGTGTATTAGCCAAAGTCTCACAGCAAATGGCTATCAGAACGAGGGAGGCTGTGGGCTTCAGCTACTGCCCCAAATGCTAGTCTCCCTCCCTGTGGGATAAAAGCATGTTGTTACAACGACCGTGCAGCTGGACTCAAAAGCATTTGTGTGACACAGGTGTTTGGGAACAACAACGTTCAGTGCGAGGCCATTTGCCTGTAGCCTGCGTCCTTCACTCGCTGATAGCTCCAAGGCTGGAGGCTGTTGCCGTTCTTGCTGATGCAACATACCGAGGGCTGGGGTGAAGGAAAGTGCATACCTGTGTGTCAGAGGTAAGAGCTCCCCTTTGGCTATGATGGAAAGCAAAGCACATCCAAATCAAAGACAGGAGGGGCTTGCTTTGAATTGCTGTATTCCAGATCTATCTGAAGCAATCTTACTCTTCACTGCACACATCATGGTAACAAGAGACAAGATCATAGTGTAGCTCAGGTTTTCATTTGAACATGTCCAGACTGGCACACAGTTTGGGTAAGGACAACACACTTTTGTAGGTTTGATGTGTGTAGGAGCTAGGGGCAGAATTAGGGAGGGAGTGAGAAGCCTGAATATCTGGTCTGTTACTGGAAAATGTAGGCCACTGACTTGTGTATGTTTCAGGTTTATTTCATCTAGCTTGATATGCTAGACATTTTCTCTTAGAACTCTCTTCCTCATGTCTATAACTGATTTCTGTAAAATAAAAAGACAAGGTACAAAACATCTGGGATTAAAACAACTGAAAGAGCTCTCGTCTTCCTGCAGCAGTAAATTTTGGAGTATTTTTTATTACTTGTTCAGTGTTGTTATGTGCTTGACTCCCTGTTACATGTAAAGATAATTCCTCCTTGAAGAACTCAGACTGCGTGGATAAGAAAGGTCAGTTGGCACATTTATTGTATCCCACCTCCCTCTGTGAAAGCTTATACCATGTATCTTATCAAAAGGATGCAGCCTTTCAAGAGCTGTACCTTGCGAAGTGTACATACTCATTTTTGGCAAATATTTGCTGTGGTTTTGAGTGGTTCTCTCACTCCACCCCCTGCACGGCCCCCCCCCCCACCCTTCCCCCAGTCAACTCTTCTGTTCATTGAACTGTACTCATTCAGCTGTGCTCATTGCATCATTTCTGCTGGAGGGGAGGCAGCTTGAGGTGCAGCCATCAAGGATAGTATGAGTTGCGTGATTTGTGGCATCTAGTCATGTTGTGCTAACAAGGACCTGCGGCCTAATATGGATTCATTAGTCAGCATCCTTGATAGAATGTCTAGTGGCTTGTGTGACAGTTAAATACCAGGAAACAATGCAGAAATTCTCATGCTCTTTTGTACCTGTCTTTCCTCATGCTAGAACGGACAACAGCATTTCTTGAGAACCGCACTGCACATGCTTAATACAAAGAGCAGCTCTTTTCAGCATTCTGCATGATTAGTTGCAGGTCTCTGCATAGATCTTCCTTGTTCTGATGGCTGGATTTTTACAGTAGTGTGTTGTACATATTTTGCAAGTTACAGCTTGAAACTTCCTCCTTCCAGAAGGTTCTGTCATTTGAAGGAACTCCACCCTGCTCTCCCTTGAAGATGTGCAATCCCAGGCTGTGTTTGAGCATGCCTGGGAAGGCAGGTGCAGCCTGGCTGGATCCTCAACATTACCTGCAAATAAACACTGTTTAAACAAATTGGACTAATAAGAACTTTAAAGGTTCAGGTAATAATCAGGACAGGTTGTGCTCTGTAGTCTTCATTCTGTGCTTTTCCCACCCTGTCTCCCTCTGAGTTATAATGCAGAATATATGACATAATCACGTTGCTATGAAAATAATTTACAACATAACTCTATAGAACTGTATAACAGCAAAAGTTCTTAATAGCCCCTTTGTTGAAAACAACATCAGGTTAAAGTCACTTTAAAAAAACCCCAGATTTCCTTCCTGCTGTTGTAAATGAGGACTTACATAAAATTAAAGATTTATTTTCTAATATATTAAGGAAAATAACTCTGCCAGCACAGAACCTGTAAATATAGTTGTATTCTTCCTCCTTTGACCAGCCATCAGATATGTCCTCCAGCCTAGAAAAGATGGCAAGTGCTTAAAGCCAGTACAAGTTCTTCAAACCTTAGAACCAAAGGAGCAGATTAGAGCAAGGTCATTTCTCTGCTCCAAGCAGGCCCTTCATGCTCATATCTCAGTCTGAGTCTGTGGGAACTGTAAGCTGTCACCTGCTCCACACCATTTCCTCCTCAGATGAGCTCTTTGTGCAGTTGCCTGATTCCTTCCCAGCACTGTGAGAGTCACCATATTACTTGTTAAATGCAAGCATTTAAGGCATCAGTCCTCAGCAGCACACACGCGATTACCCTCAGGGTCTTGTCCAAACTAGTTCTACAGTTTGATGGCGACCTATCTCATTACCACACAGACTTCTCAATGATGTTCAGTTTCAGGGTTGTTAAGTCTTCATACTGATACACCAGCTTTCCTTGATGCTTAAAGATGTCTGAGTCTGGGTAGCTCTTTTTACTAAGCTTCTTAAGCCTTTTTGGCTGTTGTTCCCTAAGGAATCCTGGCAATGTAGTTACCAGATTTTTCATTGGGTTAACAGTGGAATTCCCACACAATTTAGGACCATTTGGTTTCAAGTCAACATTATACTCCTCACTCACTACTCAAGACTTTCTGTCTGCCTCATGCAGGAAGCTGCTTTGTTGAACAGAGACCTGTGGCTCCAATGGCACATGACACTTATCTATATATCCTGGGCACATATCTGTACATGCTCCGGTGAACAATCCCTTCTTGTGTGCAAGTTTGCATGCCAGTTGCACATCACTGGAGTTTCCCGGCTCTCAGGAGGACCTTCTGTAAGATGATGTAGGACTAATAGTATTTCTAAAGCTTTTTTGCAAGCTACAAGTCTGCCTTGGCTCTTGTAGCAGAATGCTGTAGCCTGTCACATGAATTCATTCCCTCCACCTCTATTTCCTCCATCATGTTACTTGCAGAGGAGTTCCCAGAGTGGCAATCCATTTAAGCTCTAGCAGCAGACCCTGTAGAGGTCATTCCAAGGCTACCATTTTCATCTCTGAGCACACAGGTTTCATCTCTGAACACAGAGGTTCCCTGTCTGTTTGACTGCTATAAATGAGCACATTCTCAATGCATGTAATGCAGCCCAAATGCCATGACAGTACACTTCTGGAGCCAGTCTCAGCCTGGCCAAAACAAGAGCCAGATAGCTCTACACTGTCTGTGCTGTGTGGCCCTCTCTCATTGTGGGGAGGTTTTCTGTAGCTACTCAATTTTAACCCTTTACACCAGCAGCACTAGGCATTCAGAGATGTGGGTGGGCATTTGAGGGTAATGTTTTAGCTCCATCAGCACTAAGCTAAGCCATCCCAAACTACCCTCTGCCAGTCTAGCAGCACTCCTCAAGCCCCATGTCAGCATACATTGCAGCAGTCTCTCCTGCTGAGGTGCAAGCTGGAGTTCCTGTTGCTTTTGTTGACTCTGCAGGAGGAGTGCCTGGTCTGCTGCTGGTTTTTCATCAGCAGATAAACTGCTCTCTTTCTCCTCACAGCACAAGAGTCCATTGATATATATCTACCTATTGGTTTTGCCAGTATCTTTTATGTAATTGCTCTGGTTTTCTCTTAGTGATACAGTCCATTTGCCATCAATGTGCTTCACGGTGCACAAACTTCTGGTTTATCTTCCCCAAGGATTTCTCTGTCTCAGGATCCCAAGTCCATTCAGTCAGCAGTTTCTTCCCCCTTGAGCACATTTCTAGAGGGCCCTGTTTCCCACAGCAAGGCAAACCACACAATTTCACCCATTCAATTTGCTCCCCTACTAATTCCTCTGGCTCCTTCTCTGCTGGGTCTGGTAACCTTACATACCAGGTTTGCTCCAGGTCCATGGGTCCATAGAGAGGCAGGTTACATTTAGCAATTTTTTCGTAGCAAGGAGGCTTTGTATGTGGTGTAAGCATAGCAACTCCTACAAAATGCTTTTTTTCCTCTTTGGGAGTCTGTGAGGTTAAATTAGATATGTGTGACAAACATGAATGATGAAAGGCTGTGAGTCATTGTTCATTTGAAAGTGTGATAGATGTTAGGATTAGAACGAAGTACACCTTACTTGGGACAGAAGAACTACTGTTGTTTTTTACGTCCATGTCTTGAAATATGTATCAAAGATTTCACAGAATAATTTGAGTTGGAAGGGACCCACAAGGATCATTGAGTCCAACTCTTAAGTGAATGGCCCATACAGGGATTGAACGGGAATCAAACCTGCAACCGTGGTGTTATTAAGACCATACTCTAACCAACTGAGCTATGACTTCCAATTACATTCTTGGCCTGTATGGCTTTCCATGCCTCCTACAAATTCTTGTGCTTACAGAGGTTGTGCTGAATTGCCTCTGTATATATTTTCTTATAGAAATGAAATTGCTGAGTGTGGAAAGGGATGGTTTCTGTCAGGAAAGATCAAGAAATGGAAATGTACCTCTTTTGGGACATGTGTCAAGGAGATCTGGAGACCTTTAGCCTGAAATAGAGGATGAAGTAAGAACAAGTGCCAGTGGCAAAGGCAAGAAAGGAAAATTATACAAGCTCTATCCTTCAGCAGGTGAGGATGAAAAGGAGAGAGAGACATTCAGAGTTTTCTGGTTCTAAATGTTTGGGAGATGCTCTGAAGCTGTTGTGATTGACAGACACATAAAAGTCAAATGATTGCATAGTTACGAGCAGCAGAACTTTGCAGAACAGCAGAGGCACTGGAAATAAAATAAATGATAGTTGACCAATAGTTTGTGAGGTGAAAAGTCCCTCATTACCAATTTGTCAATGAATAAGAAACAAAGAAGTTCCTGAAATAAGAGGCAACAGATAATGAGCAGCAAGGTTGTCACAAGATGATGGCTCTTAAATGTGGATCTTGTCAAATACCTTGGTGGTCTTTGTTATTTTCTGTATCAACCAAAGATGTGCAACATAGCTTTTAGAAGACAAAGACAGGGTCGTCTTAGAAATGCTTACAATTTAAATACTAAAGAAAAAAAAACCAAGAGGGAATGTTGAAAAGTTTGAAAATGCTGTTTGAGCATAAAAAAATCAAACCAGTAGGACTTAGCATACTGATGACAGGTGAATGATCCAGACAGTAGCAGGTTAAATTTATGGCATATGCAGTTGTACACGCTGTGAGGAAACCATTTTCCTTACCATGCTGCCTAGTTTTACTAAAGGTACCAGAATATTTGGGTGGAAGACCTGATTGTCACTGGGTAACTTCCTGGAAGCTCATGTCTGTAAAATGAGCGTCTGATCAGAAAGTGAATGCCAGGATGCATGAGGAATGAAATGCTGAATGCTATGTGGAGCTTTGTACTGCCATTATAGGAACCAAAGATCTGCCCTTATCTGGAAGAGTATTGGTGACCCTATCTTAAAAATTATAATGAACTGCTTAAAGGGGTTTGGAGATAAGCCCATGAGAACAATTAGAGACATGCAAAAATGTCTCCGTACCACAGCAGAAGTGCAGTTATTGTTTATTTATTCTACAGCTAAAGCCCCTTAGTATGCATAAGACTTTGTAGACAAATAGGACAGGTCTGTGCCTGAGGAGTTTGCCTTCTGAGCAAGACAGAGCACAGCAAAGGGAAGCAAACCAGAAGTGTGTTGGTACATGTGCAGAGCAGTGAGGCAGTGGGAGGCAGAGAGAGCCATGGGAGAGGAGAAGTCAGGCTCAAAGGTGTCACTGGAGCCCTCCCAGGGCATGCACTTACCTTCCAGTAAGGCAGGCCTCTCTGGTGTTGCTGTGTCGAAGGAAAGCTTCTTGTTTCATTATCTATGAGGTGTGACCTGTCTGCTTACAACTTCAGACCTATAGGAAATATCCTCCAGACTCCACAGACTCTGTTTGCACTGGCTTCTTTTTCTACATATGCAGATGCTTTTACAGCAGCTCTATACCTGTATGCATGGAAAAGCAGCTGCAATGCACAAACAGCAAAAAAATTTCAATTTTAATTCAAAAGCAAATTTTGGGGGTATCTGTGTTGCTATGCTTTAATATGCATGCGCTCAAGATTTATTTGTACAAATTCATTTTAAGTTGAATTCTAAATGTGAAAAAGGTAGAATTGTGCATTTTCTTATAAACTTCATGCTAGGTTACCAAACACGATACAAAATCGGTATCATTTGATTGTTGTGCAATTAGCCAACACATCAGTAGACCTAGAAACGTTGATCACATAGACTAATCATTTTGAGTGATGAAAATCTTGAGTATTTCCTAAGCTAGTTGCAGCTAATTCCAGAACAGAAGAAAATAATATTAATAAATATGGTTTTTGTGGCATATTACTTGCTCAGTTCTAGCATTATGTATGCAAATCAGGTAATTTTGTACCTAATTGCCTGATTTGCATGCATAAATGTAGGTTGCACATGTGCAAATGATTTCATTCAAATTTAGTATATATCTAATATGTAGAGCGGCTGAAAACTTGAATCTATGTATCTGAACCACTCAGAATTTTCACTTAAGAAAAAAGCAAAATTTGCCACCAGTTTTGGAGGTCAGATGAAGTAGATGGGCTTCTTTGGATGATTTTGAAGGTGCAGTAACCCTGGAGTTCTGAATTTTTCTTGAGAAATGAGCAATAATGTGAATGACCAAAGAGATAAGTAAATAAAAGGGATCCTGTTGTTTTAAATGCCCTAAGGAAATCACAGAAAAATGTGACACTTACCAAGTGGAAAAAGACAAAATCACTCAGAATAAAATGTGGATTTTGAAGTCTTAGATGGTTTAACAGACAGTGAAACCTAAGACGAAAAGTGTAAAATTACAATACTAAAATCTTAAGTGCATTAAAAATTCTTTCAGGTGATATCATGGCTATGAAAGGAATTGGACTGACAGTTCTTGTTAATAAAGTTATATGACTTTAGGAGAAGGAGACTACAGGCAAGAGATAAAGATTGTTCTGCCATGCCATGCATTTCACCTCTGGTCTGGAAGAGAAAGAAGATCCAGACCTGGAAGATTAGCAGAAAAAAAAAAAAAATCAGGCTCAAGAGCCTGTTGTGTTATGAGTGTCTGTGAGGAGCTCCCAGTACTGGGATCAGATGCATTGTCACCAGCAGTTTTCATAATGATGTGGAAGGGCAGGAAGTGTCCCTTAGGAAGGGAACTAAAATTGCCAACTGCATTTTTTTACTGTGGCATCAGCTGTAGTCTAATAAACAGTGGTAGGCTGTTTTCTTCCTATTACTCAGAACTCCTCTGCAAGCTTTATTTGCATACACATGGGTGACAAATACTGCTAAAATAAGCATGTAGAAAAACTGGAAGCAATTTGGAGGCACATATGGGCTCACAGTTCCAAATTCTCATTCACACTAGTAAGAAGTGCAAGCAGGGTCAAAACAGGTATGTTATATGCTTCTTCCAACGCTCCTTTGTGATGGCAATAACTGTAAAGTATTATGAGTGTAAATTAGAATTTGGCATAGAATTCTTTTCTGTCCATCTAAGGGCCGATCTGTCATAGCCCTGCTGACATGAGTATGGTACAGATGATTTCTGACCAGTGTAGCTTTGCTAGTAAGAATTTCTAGTGTCAATGTGTTTATAATGGCAAAGACATGCTTTTCTTGGAATAAGTTATTTTACTTGAGAAGGGAGACAAGATGGAGTACATTTTACTTTCTGTAGGAAGACACAGCAGCAGACAGGGAGGGGAAGGTAAGGAGGGTTGCAAAGCATTTTTGCATGGTGTGATTGGAAGCTTGTGCTCTGGGCGGGAAGCCATGAGAGAGCCAGGGCCACAGCTCCTTTAGTCTCCTCATCTAGTGAGTCTGTTCCTGATACCACAAAAGCTCACCTGTGTAAGCATATTTGTAGTGCTTTCACAGGTTACCGACCCCAGAGAAGTGCTCCCTAATGCAGAATTGACTTTGAGCTCCTGTTTTTTGCTCCCAGGCATACAAAATGGTTTTGATTTAAATAAGAATCAAACTCACCTTTTTCCTCCTGTTCTATCAGTGGGAGAGAAAGCACCGCTTGACTAAAAGTGTCTTGCCTCTTTGTTTGTGTGCTAACCTCATGAGAGCAGCACATGCAGAGGTCTGTACAAAAAAAATAAACCCAAACCCTGGGCTGCATTCCCAGCTCACTCTGAGAGTTTAGCTAAAGCACAACTTCTGTTAGGTTGGAGAGATGCTCTGTTGTTTGACTAAATACTGCTATTTCTACTTATTTTGATTTCATCACAGAGTAAAAAGACACTTTCCATTTTCTAGTTTTTCAGTAGGAGTGAAAAGCACTGCTTGATATTTTTGGAGATTGAAGGTTTCTTGTTTTTCACAGAATGTATATAGCTTGGGTAATATTAACTTCCTCCCCTCAACAGCTTCTTGTTCCTCCCCATTTTAGTGTTCAGGACTGATTCCATTCTTCATTTCTATTCTGAGTCTTTTACTTTGTGTGTTTTCTGCAATTGAGGCAATTCCTGCCTGTTGCAGTGCGGGATTTTGCGGTGGCCAGCAATCTTGTGAAGCTAAACTGAAACTGCAAGTCCATTTCAGCAATGCAGAGCATACAGAATAGGCACCATATTTCAATGGCCACCAGCCCAGTGAGAATTAGGGGAGGGGAGGGGTCAGCACATCACATACCTGGTTACCTGAACCATCTTTTTCCACAAAACCAGGCCCCCATGAAGGGGATGACCCTGTAACTGTACTAGGACAGGACAAATTCATACCAGAATCCCAGAAGAGGAATAGCATCTGCACTTGCACTGTTCATCTTTTTGTTGTTGCCTGGGAGATTATTGTAGTTTCTTGACTCAGATCTTATGTTGCTTCATAATAAATTTTTGCAGAGAGATACAGTTTTTCCTGGTTGCCTTCTCCCCTTCCCTCCCTCCCCCTTTTTCTAATCCCTGTTTGGCAGCTAAAATGGTCTAACATTTTATGTAACTGGTAAGAGAAATGATTGCCAAAGTGTGGATTGTTTCTTGAGTACATCCCTCCCCTTGGGTTAAATATAGGTTGCAGCATCCCAGTATAATGAAAAGATTGGAAAGCATTTACGCGCTGGTGTATTTTCTGCTTTGTAGTAACAGAGTAAGACCTTCACAATTGTGAAAATCATACCTGCAAAGACAAGTTTAGTCAGCCTTCACCTTTTCTGTATTCAGTCCATACACTAAAATGTTTCCCATTTAAACCAAATTCTCTGGCCCTTGTGTTTTATTACCTTGCGATGTGCTGTTGGCTACAGCATACTGGTTTATTATCTCACCATGTGCACTGTGGCACTCGCATTGGTTTTGTACAGCAGGATTGCTCAGGGTGCTGGACCAGGAATGTCCAATCCTTTTGATTATAAAATATGAAAGCAAATCTGTAGAGGTTTTACCGCTACGTAAAATTAGATCTGTATTGTGTCTTGTCTCCAAAGTATTTGATTTTGAACACATTTGCAGTTGCCATAAACTCTGCTTTGTAACCTGAAATCATCCGTATTGCTAGGATGAAAATTTTTATATTCAGAAAGGGGTTAAAATTCAAACTGTAAAATAAAGCCTGAGAAACACTTAGCCTTGCTAATTCAAACACCATCTCCATATCTTTTCCACATATGCACATGTATGCACATGCATTCCCAATCTTGCATATACATTCACAAGCTCACACATTCGCAGCCACTCGCACAGCGAATGTGTTCTGCAGTATAGCTGGTACACAGGGTCTTTTTGAAGACAGAACAAGATGACTGTAAATTGACACTTCCACCCACTAATGAAAAAAAGCCAAGAAAACCTCAGTAGAGAATGAATTTTATAATTAATGCTGAACAATTTTCATTGACAAAGCAAAAAGAAGCAAGTGGATGGCTGATTTAAATGTTGAATGATTAATGCATAGAGAGGCGGCTGAGGAAAAAGACAAATTCAGGAGCAACTATGGAAATTTATGTATGAGAGAGTCAGCACCATATTCTGATCTCAGTTACACAGTTGTAAATCTGTTATCTTAATGGAAGTATTCAGCTTTTATATTTGCATAGCATAAGTGAAAATAGAATTTAATCCAGAATGCGTTTGCGATTTTGTATTTGCATGACTGAAAGGGGAGAGATGTGTATGTTTGCATGTGATAAACTGCAAATGCATGAGACTTTTTGTATCTCTCGGTGAGAAATGTAGAGAATGAATGTGTGTGTGACTGTATACGTGCGTGCCAGTTGTGGGGCTGTCTGACAGTGAGTGGGAGGGTGAGAACGTGTTTGTTCCTAGACTCCCTGGTTGAGTGAAAATGGCTCCTGGAAATGCCGTTTCAGATTAGAGAGCAATGGCTGGAGAGGTGGAGATTTCATTACCGTCTTCTTTGTGTGATGTTTTGGAGCTGGTAATGTGAAAGCAGAGCTATATATAATCCAGTCACACATGTGGTGTCCGTGAGATTTATAGAGCCTGCTAATGCCAGAATCTTTGGGGTGTTTCACTGCGCAAAGCAAAATGAGAAATAATCACCCCTCAAACACCAAGGCAATGCAGACCCCACCTGACTTTTCTCATATGCCAAGCAAGAAGGAATTCTCCTTTCTACAAGACTCCCAGTTTTATTCCTAAATGTATGTGTAATGCCCATCACCACATATAGTGAGTGTTCTCTCTTGTCCTTGCCTTGAGGACTAGCACACACACCTGCCCTGGGTGTGTGTGCTGGGAGAGGAGGCTGTGGAGGTCACAGGCAGCAGTTTGTTGTATGCAAGCTTCTGAGATGCAGGGGCTGTATTTTTAGCTGCTCCAGATTCTCTCCTGGCTGGGATATGATGCTGAGAAGTTTATTGCTGTAAGGATGTGCCTAGAATACCAGGCAGCCTCAGAAATTTACTGTGCCGCAGAGCCCTGACTCAGTGCTGCTCTGTGACTTTCCTGTGTTGCTTCCGTGCTGGAAAGAGAAAAAATGGTTCCTTGTGTTCTCGGCTGCTGCTGGCAGTGGAGGGACAGCTGCTGTGATTTAGCGAGAAGCCCTGTTGTGGGGAATGACAGCAGCTCTAGATCTGTCTAAATTGTAGTTTGCTCAACAAAGCTGCCCTCAGATTTCTACTCAAATATTACTCTACATTTTTTGTCTGAACAGTAGGAATAATCACATTCTGCCTCTCATTTGTGCATTTTCAAAGCATGTCTGTAATGCCTCTGCAAGTAGTTTTTTTGCAGCTGTACACACTAAGTGCTTCCAAAATGTTAGAGACATTTCACAGGTAGTTTCTCTGTGGGGCATTTCAGGGAAGAACGTGGAGACACGGCCATGGGCAGATTTCTGTACACCTGGCTAAGAGGAAAGTGGACAGCCAGCCAGAGGGGTGAGAATTTGCTAGGGATACTCCCTGTGGTGAATCCTGTAGAAAATGAAATTAGATTCTTGGTCCTTCTTTCCTACTGGTGCAGGTGCACCTGCAGGTTTAAAAGGGTGCTTTCAACCTCAAAAGCCACTTTAATTGTGAGGCCCAGTATATTTGCAAAGCAAAATTATATAAAGGAAAGATCAGCAACTGACTTCTTGAAAATCTAAATCCTGAGGACCCCAGCTTGTCCCTGATAAGTTCTGTAAAACAGAATAAACGCTTGATGAAGAAAAATTATTTGTACCATCAGATTTTTTAGTAACAAGAAATAAGTATGAGATACCCCAAAGAGCCTAAGCAGGGCACTCCCAAGTCCACTGCTTGAGAAATACGGTAAGACCCCGTGTATTCTCTTGGGGTTTGGATATCATACTCCTCAAGAAGTGGGCTCTCCTCCATTTTCCAACCGAAAGGATTCTATGAATCTATGATCGCTGCCCGAAGGAGGCTGGAAATAAGGAGCTGACGCCTGTCTGCTCTTGCTGGATCCCGAGCTCTGCTCGAGGCTCCCTGCTGCCCTCTTGTTGCTGGAAATGACACTGGAAATACGCAACTGTTTTCACGTTGTGATGGGAGCTTGACTAATATCCTCACATTTGGGGGAAAATAGTAGACCTCACATAGGAATGTCTGTCTCATTGCTGTGGCATCCGGAATAATAAATACAGCAATCGCAACTGTAATGCCTAGCGCTTGTCTGAACTGCTGCATTCTCAGAAGCACAAATATGACTGAGGGGCAAGCTACAGAGAGGAGACATTTTTAGGTGGAGGGAATATATTTTTTCATTTTTTTTAGTCTTGCGAAATACAGACAAGCTTGCAGCAATACAAGCTCTCCCATCACACGCTTACTCTTCTAGTGTGCTTAGGGCACTGCAACTACAAAAATTACTGCTTTAGTAAATGCTAGAGAATGAAGCTGAAGTGAAAAGAGTGTTTCTGAAGTGTGCTGAATGTCACACACACAAGGCTTGAAGCAGCTCTGTGCAGGTACAGGAGATCCTGCACTTTTAATTTTGTATCATTAATTCTTTACTTTCCTTGGATCACTAGTGCTCTGACATTGTTGCCATCCACATTGTATACACGAAATCTATTTGAAATTATTTTAGTGGTTTGCAGCTCAGTTCCTGCTTGGTTTGCTGGTTGGTTTCTCTTCTGAAAAAAATAATCAAATTGGATTCTAAATTGCTCCTTATTTGCAAAGACCAGTGGCTATGAATGAGATACAGAGAATGAACTCTACTCTGTCCAGTCATGAATGGTAGCCAGGTCAGGGCTGAGCTGCATTGGCAGGAGGCAGTGATGTGGGAAGGTTGCCCTGCCATTATCTATTCTGTAGACAAGCAGAGGATTTAATTCTCAGAGGATCTCAAGCCTATAATAAATTCTCAATGGGAATAAAAAACCCTGACCCAGAAGGCAGTGGCATGTTCTACTTGTCCTCCATAGTCATGACTGTAAGCGTGGCTGTGCATCAAGGGAGCTGTGTGACAATTTTGTGGAGCCTGTGCAGCAGAAGAAACCCATCCCCCAGCGTCCTCCTGAAGTCATTGTGAGGTATATCTTTAAACTGCTAGTGAAAAACAGAAGGAAAAATCAGTGTCTCTAACACATGTGATCTGCAGAAAAAATACACATCTGCATGTCTGTTTTAAGCAAGGAATCTTTGCTGCTAAGGGAATAGCAGTGTGCATGCTTTTCCCCTCTTATGTGCTGTTTTCCATGTTCCATGAACATGCATGGAAAACCTGGCATTTTTCTTGAGTTGGCACTGCTGGGTGACCTCATACACCTACTTGTCATTTCAGCAGTTTCAGCTTCAGTGTTCCTCCTTAGATTCATTAAGAAAATATTTAGCATCCGAAGAAAGGAAGTGCCCTGTGGCCTGCTGTGCTCCCTACGGCCAGGCCAACAAAAACAGAGCCCCGTAGTGCTTTCTGGGGGTGCAAGGGTGACTCTAGGGCACTTCTGTCCCCTCGGAAACTGGAGAAATGGGTCACATCTACAAAAAGTGACCCAACCCTAGTTATGGTGACCTTCTGCATTTGAGGATGTTTGAAAGGTGATGCACTTAAAAAAATCTTGTTTTTTAATAAATCATAGCATTTAGACTGGGAGACTAAGGTAAAACTCTGCTTTCCCTTTAGTTTTGGGGATCATAGGGTTTTCCCCTACAAGTCTATTTTAATTCACATATGCACAAGCTTGTTATCAAAAAAGCTGCTAGGGACTCCTGAACCTTTTAGTACTAATGTAGTATGAGCCTGGTTTTTCATAAAGGAAAATGAAATGGAAGCTATTATCTAAAGGCAGCTTTCATCATAGCAGCGAGGCGGGAAGCTGCTCAAGTATAATAAGACAAAATGTGAGACAAATGTTGCCTCCTCCAAGCGAGCGTCTGACCTAGACGGCGAGAGCTTTCCACTAAGCTGGCTGTTTACAGCCCCCGCTATGGCATCCATCTTGGGGTTTGTGGGATGCTGTTTTCATTCCTATCCCTCCTTCTGATCGGTCATGAGCAGCATATATTCCTCTGCTTTCAACCCCATCCCTGAGTTATGCTGACATCTTGATTTTTACCCCCCACCTCTCCCAGCCCAGTGAGGAAGCTGGGAGAGCAGTTTACTGAGCATGAGTGGGCCTGGAGCCAGGGAGTCACGGTGCTGCCGTGGGGGGAAAGCTACATTTGGGAAGTGTGATTTCTCCTGTATTGCCAAGGCCTGGGTGGGCAGCACCAGCTCCCCTTGACTCTGCAAAGCAAAATAACTCAGTAGTGTGAGCTCGCCTTCTCTTTCTCCCCTTTTCTTCCCCTCCTGGGAAAAAGCCACCAAGTGCAGCAGCAGGAGCTGATTTAGGCAACTGGTGTTCTGTCCCTTCAGAAAATGGGGCTGGGAGGGGTAATGGAGGAGGGGTTGCAGAACGTGCTGCTGACCTGCTGAATTATGACTTTAATGCAGTCACTTTAATAACTTGCTGTAGCTCCAAACCACCAGATGCAATTTATGGCAAAGCAGGCGCCCAGGCATTTTTCTTTCTATGAAGACTAAGCAGATATCTGATTACCACCCCCTCCCCCCAAACCATTACCTTCTCCCGCTTGCTCTGCTAATGGAAAAATGTTATGTGTCTGTGTGCTTTTTCCCCAAGCTCTGTTTTCAGGAAATGGTGGAGAATGAGAAACTAACACAAGCGCACACACATGCTTTTGCGGGAAAGTATTCATTCTTCAACCACGCAAAATTCCTCCTGCTAGTGGAATTGCTGGTTCTTTTTCTAAAACCTTACAACCTCAGCCAGAAGCAAGGCAAATTCCAGGATTGATTTGTAGGGAAAAAGAAAGACACCCTTCCCTTCATCTGATCAAAATCATCTGAGTGATTTCACTGCATAATAGAAAGCCCGCTGCCCCTCAGATCCCCCTGCTGTAAGGAAGGCTTGAATACAACCCTCAAACAAACAAAAAAGCTGAACCTGAGAATGATGAATAGGCAAACCAAACTCAAGTTTTAATTTTGTATTTAATGATTGTATACAGTAGATATGTACATTAAGAAAGCAGTGAACAGACAGGCAGTCAGATTCCCTGCCAGTTCTCCTACTTTAAAGACCCATTCCTTTTCCATCTCAGGGATGAATTCTCCTTTCCATTCTCCTCTACTCTCTCTTTTTATGTGATTTGCATGATCATTTGCTACATATATTATGAATTACTGTTTATCTTAGTCCACATCTGCAAAGCAATTTCCCAAATAAATGTCACTGGATCAATGAACTTGGATTCTATTTTCTTTTCTAAATTGGGGAAAGAAAAATAGTAAGAAGAAGTAAATGTTTTCTTTTTAGCCAAATGGAATAAAAATCTGTGTGCTCATTTCTGAATTCTGAGGGCTCACACAGAAGCCCTGTGATTCAACGTGTTTTGCATCTTATTTTTGATTCTCCTTTCCCTTTCTGGAAAAAAAAAGTGTCTTTGGAACTGCAGCCCTGAAAATGGAATGCACTACTTTGAACCCATTGAAAGGGTGTCCATACAAGGACTAGCAGATCAGTCCTTCGTGACTGTTAAATATTTATCAGCAAGGCAAATTCCTCCTAGGTTACAGCAAGTACAGTTTGGAATGATTTGCCTCTGTGCTTTAAAAAATGAGTAGCAGACTCCTGCAAAACATCCAGCTCCTCATTCAGCTAGGATGGTTTTCCTCTCAAGCTTTGAGATATCTAGATTTATATGTAGCATACACTGCAAATTTCTAAGTAAAATGGTAGTAACATATGGGAGCATTCAAGTTCCAGAGAGAAGAGTATAAATTGCATGTTTCCTTGTTGATTCAGTCTGACATGTCTGTTTAGCTGTGTTTACAGTGACCTGCCCTCAGCTTGTACCAGGATCGCATAACTTCTCCAGTACTGCAAGATGCACCTGCATGCACACACACAACCACACAGGTATTTCTTTTAGGTGTGATGAGTTGTCTTTGAGCAATGGAATTTATCTCTGCTGACTACAGACGCAACTGAAACCAGATTCCTGACTTTTTGAGGGTTAGAGGTAGGTGAAATGAATCTTTGCTCAAGCATTCAACCACAGCTCCTTGGCTTGTGCCGTTAGCTTCCTGAATTCCCAGATGATCTCCCACCACAGCTTAGCCAGGCCTGGAACTGCTTATTTTCTCAGAAGGGATGAGGTGAAATGCAGTTAATTCAGTGAAGCCATTGGCATTTCAAAATTATATGTAAAACTATGTATTTGTACTCTTGTTTTTCAAATGATGTCATAGTTATGCTTAATTCTTAACAGGGTCAAAGTACTCTCTCAAGTTCTGATCATTTTAAAAAATCCTATTCAAATGTTTATAAAGCCATAAAGAAAGCCACCCATACAGCGGTCAGTAAGTCAGTAGTACATGCACAGACGGAAAGCAGATGCTTTCGCCCGCTCTTGCTGCCCCCGGGGCAGTGCCCAGCCCAGGTACTGCTCCCGCGGGAGCGCGGCAACCTCAGGGCCCGAGAGCCCGCTTTGGCTCCGGCCGAGAAGCCCGTGCCCTGGCCATGCTGTGCAGCCGCTTCGTGCTGCCGGCTTGCTCAGGGTGGCTGTGCAAGAGCTGAGGCTGAGCCAAAAAATTCGGGGAGCAGCCACGAAATTGTGAGGAGATTATTAATGGCGGCGGCGTGTGACTGCAGGTACTTGGTGACACTGGAGCTCATTCTGGAGGCTCTGCTGATTCTGCTATGTTTTCTTTTTTGAACCTGGCCTTTGATTAAAAATGCCTCGCTTTTAGCTCACATTGCCTTTTAAATGGCTCTGTAAAGCCCTCTCGCGGTTCCCAGCTCACATCAGAAGCAGGGCTGGAAGTGTTTCACTGCAGAATAAACATATGGGCTGTAAATCCTGTGATTCAGAAGATTCGCCTGCAGTATTCCTCTCCGCTGTTGCCATAGGTAACCGGGCTCTGCAAAACACCATTTACCCTGGAATGCAAGGAGACACGGAGCTCAGCAAGGGCACTCCGGTTAACCCTTTCCTAGCCAAAAAAAAAAAAAAAATCCCTCTGGTGATCCCAGCAGAAACTGCTCCTCGCTCTCATGTTTGTAGGTTCACATACAAGAAACCCACATCATGTAAATTGAGGCAAACTACCGAAATGCTCGCACAGCCCCAGCCATGTGCACATCCACTCTGCGGGAATGGCAGGTTTCTTCTCGTAGCCACAGCCAGGCAGACACTATGGGGGTGCCATGTTTTCGGCACTGCTGACTCACCGGGGCTGTGTGGTCACAGCCCTCTGCCGTGAGACTCCGGGATGGGTTGAACTGGCACCACATACAGGAACTGAAGGACACCTGAGTCAGACTGCCCTGGACTGCAGTCCGAATCAAAGGTTTGTGGGGTGGTACTTGTCAAATTACTTAAGTCAGGACCTTAGAAAGGAAGACTTTCTAGCTCACAGCCACCACGGAACGGTTTTGGTGGTTTTTTTTTTTTTTGGTAGCTGACGGGGGATCCCTAAGGTTTACAAGGTTTTGCCAATGCCATCTAATGGAGACCTGTGAAGTCAGACACCGACTGCAAGTTTAACACTGTTTTTTTTCTGCCTCACACTGTTTTGCAGCCAAGATACTCTTAGCACCTCCTCACGGTTTTCTACTCCATTGCCTGAGGCACTGAATATGGACAATCGATAGTTATCTGAAGTTTAGGAGAGCAGGGGCAGAAAGTGGCCCCCACATTTTTTTTTTAACCTTTTTATTCCTCTAATTATGACCTACCTGTGGGCTAATGTGGACCCCAGCAGAACAGGAGCTGAAGTGAGGTCCTATGTCTGAACAGTGTTGCCGCAGTCCCAGCAGCAATGCTCCCCACATGTTCTGCCTTTGCCCTTTTTTCTCATGTCGAGCTGAGGATGATGTGTGTGTGAAAAGTAAATTCATAGCCCTGTGTTCAGGCAGGGGTTAATTTATACTGCAGAGGAGTTGCAGGTGAGACTGAAGATCTCTCTCACTTCTCAGTTTCACAAATCCTGTTACAAAAACTCTAAATATGTTATACTTCAAACCTGTCTTCTTCCACATACTTCCCTGTGCAGTTCAATGCATGCACACATATACGCTACCAAATTATTGTTTCTTTTATGATACAGTCTTGCTCTAGGGTTATCTGCAGACAGGTAAAAATGCAAAATTCCTTCTCTGAAGTGTTAACTATGTTGGTTACTTTTACATCAAAAGTCTGATGGGAATACGGAGAAGTCAGGAAATGTGGATAAGTCTGAAATTGCATTCATAAAAGATCATGCACTGGTTGGGAATCACAGCCCATGCATGGACAAGCCTGTATTGAGACTGCTGTAATCCCTGGGCAGAGCAGGGGGAGTGACGGAGAGGTCAGTGTGCTTTGTGGGATTCTCTGGCATTACTGGGGCAAGGGGAGTTAGTCCTTCTCTGTTATTTGAACAGCGAGCAGTATTTTTTTAAGGATCTTTTTTATGTTGCTAGAATAAAAAGGAACAGGCAAGAGAAAATGACCCCAAATCATTTGGGGATTGCTGTCTGTGGAAAAGTGCAAACACAGAATGAAATTGTTTTCCTGCAAAATCCTTTTTTTTCATGGCTTGTTTCCATGCCACCACAGAGAAGAATGGTGAAGAAAAGGGCTGATGTACAAGGAAAGAGACTTTTAAAGATTCCCAAGAGCTACTGAATGGGTGTTGCTGGTTCACATTCTCCAAATTGCTGTTACATCAGTCTGGATGGTGGAGATAAACTGTCAGAGAGCCTAAAAGCCATGGAGCAGTGGATGGAAGCACAGTGATTTTTATGTAGGCTCTGACTTTTTGGATATAGGATTTATTTTGCATACTCCCTTGGCATTGCCAAAGCCTCTCTCCAGATCTAATACTTGATCCCCTGTTGTGCTGAGTTCCCTGGGAACTGTTGACATTGTGGGGCACCTGCTGAGGTGTTGGGGACAGGTTGTGTGGGTGGGGAAAGGGGAGCATGAGGTGACAAACAGGGGTGTCTGCAGGGCAGAGCGAAGTGATAACTGGGCTGATTGAGCATCAGCCAATACCTGAAGGTCGGAAAACCACTGGAAATGCTAAAGATGCAGAGGCTGGAGCCTGTTCCTTTTCCCGGTTTTGCCTTGAATCAAGGGTATTTAAATGTCAAGTTTTTATGTAGTTCCTAAATTTACTTAGGTTTGGGTGTTTATAGCAGAAGGTTTGTGTCCTTGTGCACTCCTATCTGTATTTGAATGATGATAAATGCCAAGGCTTTCTTTTGGGTCTTATGTTTTTCCACAGCCAAGGTGACACACTCCCATTAAGTTTAACCTTCTCCCCCAAGAGTTGATAGAATTTATTTCTTTTGGAAGGGAAATATCAGAGCCTTAGCAGGCCCAGAGCAATTTTCTTTGAAGGCTGCGTTGGCTGGGACTGCAGATACAGTGACAAAGAGGAGATTGTGGCAGAGCAGTGCTAGATGGAAGCTCAGGCAGGAAAGGGTTACTGTCTGCACAGCTCTCAGTGTCTGGAGCTCCAGGCAAAACCCAGAGAGAGACAATGATGTCAGCACTACCTCCAGGCCCAGGGCCCCTTGCCTGACAATGTGGGCAATCCAACACATTCCCATCTGCCACAACAAGAGCATTCATGCTCCTATTTCCTGACCTCTTTGGATTAAAGCATGTGGAGTTAAATATACATCCAGCTCCATGCTCATGCACTTGCATTGCACCAGAAATAGACTTATGGGAAACTGGCTGCAGCTTTTGCCACCCGACACTCGGGATCTGTCTCAACGTTGTCATCGAGAAAAGCACATGCTGGTCTGGTTGGGAGATTGTACAGTCATGTACACATAGCTAAAATACAGTTCGCTTTTGTGCCTTGCGATACCGCATGTAATCAGCGTGCAGTCAGAAAGGGGGGAGGGAGGGGGAAGGGGAGCTTAAATAGAAAATGAAGATTAGTCAGAGCCAGTGATTTCAGCATTTTAACAATCTGAAACTTGCTGAGTTTTTTAGTACTGCATAAAAAGTTCTGACAACAGAGGCAGACCTTGGCTGAGCTGGGTGTCTGCACTCCAGGCTGGTGGAAGAGGGAGAGCGTGCGGCAGCCTTTGCACGCTGCCATGGCGGGCTGGCAGGCACAGGGAGTGCAGCTCTGACAAAGAGAAGCTTTTTGTTTGCTTTACAGTGAAGCTGGTCTGGTAGTGCAAATTTCTAGTAATTAAAAGCATTTTATTGCTGCTTTTATTCATGATATGTGTGTGTGGGGGGGTCTGTTGCATGCACATGGGTGTCATGTTGTTTCTTTCTCGTGTCTGTGGGCGCTGTGTATCTGTGGCTCTATGCCCATATATATCTGTGTGCCTCCATATTTATCTGTCATTCTGTGTCTGCATTGCTCAGTCTTTTTCCTTTTAAGTACATGAGTTGCATTTTTTTTCTGTGCACAGATTATTTTTTCTTTACTATACACTAAGGGGAAGAGAAATGTAGGGATAGCTTGCATTTTGTTTATGTCGTTCTCAAGAAAGTGCTTCACCATTCAGAAATATGAATGAAGAAGAAAATGAGACTTTCTTTTCCTTTCTCTCTCTTTTGTCTACAGTCTTCTGTCTTACCTTCCCAGATATTTATTTTCTTTTCTCTCCCTTTTCCCCATCAAACTGCAAACTTTTGCTCCCAATAACAAATGTTTTAAATGTAATCTATCCTGACTGCACAGTCAGTCCCCTTTTCATAGCATGTTTTTTGTACAGTTTTCTCTTCCTTTTTTTTTTAACTCATTGTGGGCCTCAACATAGCAAATTCCTGTGGGTAGTTTGGTTTAGTGTCTCTCCCCTTCGTTTGTCTTCTGCCTATAGCACTCAGAATCTCAGAGAGCACAACATAGGGAAGCAGAACAAAAACAAACTCCACAAAAGCTGTAGTTCCCCAGTGGCTCAAAGGGGTCTTGGAAGAAGGTTCAGCTGATAAAATCCTTATTGGGTGCTTGGAGGGGTGAGGCCAAATGGTTAATGTAGGATAAAAACTGCAAACCTCTTAATTCTCTTAGTGTTTGGCTTAACCTTGCCTTGACTCTGAAGAGATGGCAGTAAGTAAGGATGAGCCTGTATTAGAAATAGGATTCTCTCTTTCTGCCCAGCCTTGGCTGTGCCAGTTCCAGTATTACAGTGCATCAGTGCTACAAAATTCTCTATCAGTTTCTGCTGGTGGAGGTTTGGAACTGTCTCATTTCTCAATTAGTGTAATCAAGGCCGTGACCCTGGCATCTTTCCCAAGAGTTTCCTTCCCCCTGTGAAACAGAGAATACTGAAAACCAGTCAGAAAAAGTGGAGCCAGACTGCAGCAAGCATTGGATTTCACTGGTGGTACAGTAAGGAAGCTGCCTCTAGTGTCAGCCATTCTGAAGGAGGCATACAGACAAGTTAAAGTGGTAATATGTATAATGTGTGTCATCCAGATATTTCAGAGCATATAATAAGTTGTGACAAAATCATTAAACTAAAAAACTTCAAAAGAGTCTGGCTATGCAGACTGAAGATCTAAATACAAGACATCTTCAGTCCTCTTTCCACCTAGGTACCTGATTCGCCAGTGCTATAAGCTAGTCATCTCCCACAGATCTTTGATTCTCCCATCAGTACCACCAGGAGTTAATAATACTTAAACAGAGCAGTGCCTCTTACAGAGTTGTTTTGAAGGAAATGGAGATTTATTGAATGAGTCTTTGTGTGAACTTGCGTGCCAGTTTGAAGTTCTTCAGGAGCAAAGTGGAGGAAGCATGTTCAGCATGAGATCAGAATGGAAGACATGAGGGTCTGCAAGCACCAGGGGAAAGACAGTGTTCAAAATGGGAGCTGCACAGTTTTTGGGGACCCTAAATTAGGCTGTGGAACCTAGGAAGAGTGAGGTTTGCAATTCTGGACTGAGACACATGCAAAGCTTATGAGCCATTCTTGGTGCCTGATGGATCTCTGCTTTTGTTAGCTGTCCCAACTTTACAAAGTCAGGTAAATAGATGAGAACAGAATCTCTATGTCCTGACACCCGATATCTTGCCATGACTACTAGACCAGGCACCAAATATGTGAAGAATATGTACCCAGGTTCTCCTGTTTTGATTAGGACCATTATTTTGATGTTCAACTTTAATTTTTCCATAGAAATCAAACAGTTTCTCTGTTTACAACCACACATACATCTACACATACATCTAATATGTCTCTCTTAAGCCAGATATGAGCAGCCTTGTGAGAAGTGCTCAGCAGCTGGCTTGGAGCAGGGCAGAGGAAGAGAGGAAGCCTGCAAGTCACATCCTCCTGACCACCTTCCTCTTCATTGATGTGTTCAATCACACTGCCCAAAAGAGCCATTCAAGAAAATTTGAGAATGTATGGAGCAAGTGCTCCATTTGATTTACGATCAAGATAAACAAGGGTATCAGCTGAAGCAGAGCTGCTGAGGTGTTCCATGTAATTCAGTGCCAGGCAGTAGTGGCTGCTGCTTAGGAGATGGATTTATTAAGATTATTAGTAAGTGTTATTTGGAGGTGACTGAAATCGCTGGGTGGAATCCAGAGGATTAGCTTTCCAAAGATAGCAAATGCAAAAAAAAAGCAACCCTAAACAAACAAGCCACTAGAGCCACCAGTACCAGTTGTGTTTATTTAATAAAGTCTCTGCACAGGATTAGCTCACAAGCATTTGCTTGTTTTTGTGGCTGGAGGTATGGGGGATGGGAAGGAGGAACCATCTTAGCATGTAATTCCCCAAGTAAAAACAAAGCTGCAGCACAGCATCTGGCCCGGTTCACAGAGTAGGTGACAACTCACTGTGAGCAGGGGAGGCAGAGGAGGAATCACCTCTTCCTGGATTGCACTGGATTTAGGTAGCCTATTGTGCAGCAACTCTGATACAGAAATATTCTGTGAGGAAGGCTCTGCTCAGGAACCGTCACGTCCCTGGGTAAAGGGCATGAGAGCTTTAGGCCAGGGCATCACGCTGATCCGAGCCTGAGGAGTGGCCTGGGGGAGAGACAGCAGCAATCAAAATAGTCATCTCCTAGTCTCTAGTGAGGCTCTAAGGACCTCAAAGTGCTTGTAGACATGAATTCACCAAATATCACCCCCACAAGCCTATCCCTGTGGGATGGAGGCTGGTGTTGCTAACCCCAGATGGCAAACTGGAGGCAGAGAGAGCTGTCCAAATTCCTACAGAGAGTAGGCCAGATGGGAACACAGGGAGGGTAGCAACAGGAGAAGACAAAATCAGGAGAAAAAAGCCGTCCCTTGGAGAAAACTAAGGGGGGAAGGGGCATTAAGGACCACTATAGCCCATATTTTAATGCTATTAATGTTCTTAGACAAGTCTGTCCAAAATGCTGGTGGTTGGTGGTGTAGAACAAGTGAGTCAGTTCTGCAGTGTAGCTTGGCTGTCCCACTTCAGTGCTGTCGCCCACAAGTAGAGCCACATGGAGCTCCCCACTGTCCCTTCAGCCTTCCCTAGCATTGCACTAGCAGAAACATGATCACCTGAAGAATTATCCCGTGTTGCTTTTCTGTGGTTCGTTGGGGCCCCATTGGGAAGTGTCAGGAGAGACTGAGGGATTCTCTGTTCAAGCCAAGGTACTGAAAAGGAGACCAGTGCCCAGGGAAATTGACTGTTTTCTTTCATGAGAAGCTGCTTACTTGTCTCCTAAATTCACAGGAGTTACACTGGCTCCTCTTCCCTACTTCAGAGAAGTCCTTATGCAAAGCTGGGCCTGGTTTGCTATTGCCTGTGCTTCTCAAGACCTTCCTAGACACCATGACAATAGTAGCAGAACTCCTGGATTTTGTAAACCTTTAATTTTATACAGTTACATAATAGAATGGGACCTATGAATACAATTTAGCAACCTCATTCCTCAAGGGTGGTGATGGGAGGACAGGGATGGGGCCGGGGAGGGGGCAATGCACTACTTAATGCTCTTGGGATAAGCTGTCACAAGTGGAAAAAGGAGGGAAAGGCTGCAGCTCACTCAAGTGGAAGAAAAAGGGTAGAAACCCAGTTGTGCAGTTTTATACTGAGGGGACAGAATTGTCTGGTAACCTGTGTGCTTAATCCCATGCCAAGATTGAAGGATATACCAGTAGTAACTAAAATGGAAGCACAGTGGGAGATATAGAGCCCTAGGTCCAAACTACTCAGCTTTTACAGGAGATGTCTTTGGGGTTAGAATTTGTGTTACTGAAATCCTTAATTTCTACCACAGAGAAGGTAGAGAATGTTGGACTAGGAGGCAGAATAAAAGGGAAGAAAAAAGAGGGAGAAGGGGAACGAGACTGTAGCATTTTAGGATCATGTTTTCATCTCTTTCTACTGGGTTCCAAATTTTTTTATTAAAAATCAAAATTTTCACATGAGAACCCGATGGTTGAAGAAACTATTTTCTTTCATAGATAAAATGAAAGTACCTCCATTAAAATAAAAAAAGGCAGAGTTTTCCCCTGGTCCTAGCCTAGTCCCTAGACTGATTGCTGGAAGATCTCACTCCTCCAGACAGAGATGCTGTGGCATGTCTTACTGCCAGGCTATGTGAACCCATCCAAGGTAACAGGTCTTGTCTCTGTATCTGACTGATTTGCAACCTCTCTAGGAAAAAATCAAACCTCTTTAGTAAGACTCACTTGCCTGCTTTAATTTACATCAGACAACCCAACACATCATGACTGGTGACATCAAAGGTGGTTTAGGACCACTTCTGTCCTTGAAGCTAATACATACATAGTTGCCATAGCCAAGACTAAGGGTCTCTCTCTGTGATAAATATCCACTTTTATGGGACTGTGGCCATGAGTCCAATTTAACATTATGAAGTAATTTTCTGTGACAATTCAGTTCCCAAATTCATCACTCTCATCTTTCTCTCTATCTGATATATTTTAGTGTTTGGTATTATGCCTAATATGGAGAGATTCCAGTGAACTGGATGAGGCATTTAATAAAGGAAATGTCTGGACAGTGAGAAGTTTTTTATCTCTGAAAAGTCTTCCAGTGATTGTTGGAGTATCCTATTTTAAAATGACTTAGAAGGGCCATATTTGTGTGATTTGTCCTCAATAGAAATTAGAGCCTCTCAGTATTTTTATGCAGTGGAATGATTACTTTTTTGAGTTATTCATTATAGACTTCTGAACCTCTCAGGAGTCCACGAGCTCTTTACAAGCCATATAAAAGGATGCAGACTCACTAGCAGAGCAGAAAAATTCCCAGGAGGAGAGAGATTTGTAACTAAACTGAGATGGACAGAAAGAGATGGAGAAAATAAACTTCAGAAAGCCTGAAATAAAAGCAAATTCTTTAACAGTTAACAATGATCTAGACTCCTGCAAGTCAGGAACAGAGCAGGCTATACTGAGGATGTTTAGGAAAAAAAAGCACAGGACTAGCCTGCAAAGTTTCATTTCATATCTGGTTTGGCAGCAGGAGAAAGATAGGAGGTTTGTTTTCTAGGGCTTTCTCAAAACAATGACCCTGAAAGAAACATGAGTGTTATCTTCTGAGGACCCACTCATGTTACTGACATGCGGAATAATTGCCAAAAGAATAATTTCTTCAAAATAATCTGTTTACAATAAACAGGGTGTTTAGGTCAAAGTGAAAAAAGCAAAATCACTATTTCTGAGAATTTACAAACAAAGAACTTAAAGAAAATGGACAGATAGAAGTTGTACATACTGTAAATGCCCAGGCCTCTTAATAAACACTTTTGGGGTTTCCAGACTGGTTAGGAAAACATTGCATAGCAAAGCCCTTTCTCACAAAGAAACAATTAGATAAATGCCACCTACTGATTGCAAAACTGGCTAAAACTTACTGGGATCCACACATCTTACAGGATCTGGCTTATTTTCCCACCTGGAAACAAAGTCAGATAGAGCTGCATATTAAATGGAATGCAACAGAGCCAAAGCTGGCTAAATAATGGAAATTTATTTGTGAATATTTGTTCAGTGAAAATATTACCAAAATTCACAATATTATTGATACTGAATTATTTAATCATCTCCAGACGAAACTCCAACAGAATCCCTGTCTGTACTGTTCTGCCAACAAGTATTATGCATGCACAGCACTCCCTCCGCAGTGACTGCAGAAATGCTCTCTGCTTGCCAGTCTCCAAGAAAGGATTTGACTCTGTTGCTGTCAGCTGAGTCAAAGTTTCACAGTACTGATAGAACTACTCTGTCAGGGATGGACTGAGTCAGGCCTGTGGGCAGAGCTGGGCTAGTGGGTATGCTCTGGACAGGGATACATCACACCAGTATGCCCATGGAGAAGCCCCATGCACAAATACATGGGTGCACATGAGATACCTGTTAGTGCATGGTAGCATTTCTCCCTCCATGTAGGTATGTACTCTATAGAAGTGTGCATGGGCTCATGCAGCTGTGGGACAAATACAAGTTTTTGGCAGCTGTGCAGTGGGGTAGATGTGCCTGTGCTATATGGGCTGTCTCCATGAACAGTCTCGGGTAAAGGGAATTCCATAGAGCTCTGTCTTCTCTCCTCCTCTCCTTTTTCTGTCTCTCATTTTCAGGTAACCTTTCTTGCAAACCAAGTCCTCACGTAGCCAGGGTTTGGGATGTCCCTTGCACTCCATGCTGCTGCATGGCGTGGCTGTAGGTGTCTGTCCTCCTGCCTGCAGCATTGGCCCAAGGATGCCTGTGCCTCTTCCCATGTCATCTGCAGTTCACCAGCAGTAGTTTTTCCCTTTGGCCAGAGGACTTTTGCCTGGGCTCATGCCCAGATCTGCTGTTCAAGCAAAGGGCAGGTTTAGGGATGTTTGTTCCAGACAGCCTAGTTAGTTGATCTCACTTGTTTTTATCCCATGCAATACACATATTTCAGGTCAGCTCTCTCTCCTCTCTTTCTTCTCTGTCTTGCCTGGCTGGTGTATATGCTATTTCCAGATCACGTCACACATCCCCTCCTCTTTCTCCTACCACTATTGAGCCTGTTCTTTCCATTAGGGTTTAATGAGAGGCCCACTAGCCGTGGCAATCCCAGCCCTCCAGTCACTGCTGCAGCCAAGGTCAAGCCTGGGGCAGGAATTGTCCACAAATACAGACACCAGAGTGAAGGGAAGGAAAGAACAATAAGAGACATTTACTTCCCCAAGCACTTAGGCGCTTGAGAGAAACTGTCCCCCCAGACTGCTGAGTCAGCAGCGGCTGACAAATTAGTCAACAGGATGACTGGGCCTCAGCTCCTGGCAATTAGCATGGACAAAGCTTTGTGTGTGCCTGTGTGTTTTCCTATTAGCTGCGGCTTGCACGCCTGTGAAGGGAGGAGGGACTGGGAAAGGAAACGGCTTGGTTTGCCTTCACAAACACATGGAATTTGCATTCCCAAGGTTGCACAGCAGTCATTTGGCTTCCTGTTTCAGCATCTTTGCAGGCTGTAGCCATTAAGAATAAAGTATGCTGAGAGCCTCTTAGAAGGGAGGTGCATCAACACAGCTTGAGGAAGGGCGAGCCCTGAATTGCAGTAGCAGAGGCACTTCAGATTGGGAGGGGTGTAGTTTAGCTGATCAGTGTGGCTGACAAAACTGGGTGCTGGCAGGGTCAAGGAGTGTTGGCAATGGTCGGGCAGAGGAGCCTACTGGTGAGAATGGTATTGCTAGTATATTCAGTATTGGCGTAAGAAAGATGTCACAGATCCAGAGTGAGAGCTTTGGCAGAGCTCAGGGTGATGAAATGATAAATAGAGACAGAGGGGAATAAGGAGTGGACTTAAAGAGGATTCTGTAGGTCAGGAGTTCAGTGTCTTGTCAAAGCGATTTGGGAAGCCAGGGGCTAAAAGGTGGAGCTGCAGGTCAGGATTAAGCTGAACCTAGGAGCTGAGTTCTGTCACCATTTGGCAGAGGTCACTGCCTCCAAAGCAGGCTGCAGCGGTCACGGCCCATGCTGTGAACAATGACATTTCCTGGATTCAGCTCTAGTGGAACTACAAACACAATTTGTTGTTAAAATCCTGTGCATCTCCTCTTGTCTTCCCATCTCTGAGGCCAGGACACCGGTGTTCTCAAACAGAGTGTGAATTGAACGTCCTCAGAGGACCCAGGAAGAAAAGTCAAGTACATCTGCTTTTTTAGCCTCACCTTCATCCACTGCATATCCATGTCCTTGGTAGGTCAGACACTACCATGTTATCATCCTCATTCATGATAAACTGGTCAGTCTGATTTAGCCAAAGTTCAGTGGTGCCCCCAGCTCTGAAAGGCCTTGCTGTGACCCGTGAAAGTTTAGTGGGCTTTGTTCTGGGTGCTCGGAGACCCATCTCTCTGCTTTACAGGCTTTCACAAAAGTTGAGCTCAACTGAGAGCAGCAGAAGCATTCAAGCTCTCAGTCCTCCTGTTTGCAAGGGTGGGGGAGAGACACACAGTCTTTGTATCCAAGGCACCACTACATGCTCCTTTGCTGAGCGTAACTGGAATCTCTGGACTTCAAATCCTGTTGCTGAGAGCCTAGCAACAAGTGAATGTATCTGCTTAAGCTTTTAGGGAAGGACTGGGTTAGTGGAGGTGAAAGTAGGTCAGAATGTTTTATTTTCTGAGTTTGTTGGGTTTCTTTCTAGGAACTGTAATGCTCTGCTTGCAAGTAGTCTCCGTATGCAGAGAGTAGCAGTGCCATATCCATTTACACTCCTTTATGCCGCACTAAACGTGAGACAGTTCATTCCCTTCTGCTGATGGACAAGCTGCCTCACACTATTTCATGTTTACCAAAGGAGAGGAGTGTGCACCAAGGTGCTTCCTGTGGAGCAGCTGACACTTAGCAGCTTGCTGTTCCTGTGATGACCTCTCCTTGTCTTTGACCCCTGTAATTTTCTGCTTGGTTGTAGGCTGATTTAGGGCAGATTTTTACTGATCTCTTAGCTGCTGAACAGTGTTTTCAGAAAATACCAGCTGGCATCTATCTACATCATTGCGTGCCTAAATAGCTTTTGAATCTGAGTCTCCATTCCTCCATGCTTCAATTCTTCATCCAGTAAAAAGGTCTAACTGTAGTTTGGGCTTGGGTCCAAGTTGTACACATGAATGTGGCTGTGGAGGAACTGTGGCCATCCAGGTGCTCCTGTTCTCTTGTCAAGGAATGTGGCTGGGGCCTTCCTTCTGCCCATTCTGACACAGCAGTGGTTAGACAGCACTTTAGTTTATGCCTGACTATTGCTGCTGTGCCTGAGCATCAAAACTTTAACATGTGAATTTTGTCATCCTGTCAGCCTACAAGGAGTAAATCCATTTCATCCAGGACTCAAACCTCTACAGATGCAAAGAAATAGCGAGTCCTAATTGATTGGGTTTGGACTTCTGCAGTAACAAGAAACTTCACATAGGCCTTGCTGCTGTGGTCTTACACCTTGTAGTAAAAACCACAGCTATCTAATCCATGTAATGCACATAATTTATCAGATATCCATAAGGAACCATGAACAAAGATCAGCTGAATTGTCTCTCTGTTAACCTTGCTAGTGAATGTCAGAAGGTGGTAAATCTCTTCATTACAAAGTGATAAAGTTCAGGGTAGCTTCATGGCAAATTCAGGCCCTCAGTTTTAGTTCCATCATTTTGCAGCACTTACCTTCTGTAATTCTATATGTCAAACATGCTTGTTTAAAAAATGCAGACTTGTCCACATGAGGTACATGTGCAACTGCAGCAAGATCCATGCTGACTGCAGCATTTAAACCGGAAGGGACACCTCATCAGGGTATCATAAGGAAAAATATGGTAAGGACAAGGTAGTGCCCAAGCGTTAGGAGGAGGACACAAGGGTGTCTAAGACACTGTAACTTTGAGAGTCAGCCACTCAATTTCATTCCAAACGAGCTATGCTTCCTGCAGCAAACAAACTAGGGATGGATATAGTGCTGGGGTGCAGGAGTATTTTAGTAACACAGAGTTACAACAGATTGTTATTAGCAGTAATTCCCATTCCAGAACCACACTCCTAAAGCAGCTACTTTCAGGAAACTGCCTGAAAATAACACTCCCTGTCTGGCTGATAGCCACTGTCTCTCCTCTGCTCTTTAAAGTAGGTATTTTTCTGATGGAAGAAGCTCAGTTAATCTTGGCATTGAAAAGGTACACACAGGACAGGGCAAGTTTCTTTAACATGGCCTTGACATTATTCCTCCTGCCCTTCTGGAAGTAATGTGCCTGAGGAATGCAATGGCCTCTTTTCTGACCTGGCAAGCAGTGCCATTTGTAGTGTTGATATTTGTCCCTTTGGGACTTGGGCTGAGATTTTTCCATCCCTCCCTTGCCCAGTTCATTTTGTTCAGGCTGCCAAAAAGCTGTCAAATGGTATTTTTGCAATTATCAATCTAGACTGGGCTGGACCTGGTGACATGCAGGCAAAAGGATCTGAAGTTTTTTTCCTGTCCTGCTAAACTAGCCAGTATCTCCTTGTGCTTATTCAGTGGGTTAGCTCTGATAATGCCAGTATGAATATTTTGCTACCATTTAGCTAATAGCTAAATTTCCTGTTTAAAAGTCATGTAAAGGGAAATAATAAATAATAATGGCCAGTCTTCGTGAACGAAGATTTTTGGGAAAGGTCTTTTACCTTTCCAGCCTGCGCAATGGATTTTTTAGGTGAGACACAGCATGCGCTGAACTGAGCCCACCCTTTAATCCTAAGGTTCATCTGCCGGGGCCAAGCAAGCTTGGACAATGGCAGTGAGGTCCTCAGGACGTAGGTTTGTTTAGAGTGACCTTCTCATAGATGGATGGCCTCACAGGGCTAACGAGCTCCATCTGCCCGGGGGGACTGGGAATCGAACCTGGGTCGCAGCGGTGAGAGTCCCGCATGCTAACCACTAGGCCACCAGGGGTCCCTGTAAAGGGAAATAGGGGAAAGAGAACTGCTGTGGAGGAGACAAAGGCACAATTCAGGTGTTGGTTTAAGGTGTGCTTGTGCAGTAGGTCGATTGCTTTTTAACAGCATGTCTGACATAATGTTGTCAAACTGCATTGAGCATATATCCCTGAAAAGATATTTTTAGAAACCAAATCCTTGAGATTATAATTTCATCATTTCTCCTAGCTGTTCTTCAGTCTCAGATACCATATGCAGATCAGATGCAACTCAAAAAGAATGAAAGACCTATAGTATCTCAATAATATAATAGCAATGGCCCCCCATAACATTAGTGGTAAAAATAATTAAGTCTTTCTACTTCCCTAGTGTGTTCCATCTGAGGGTCTCAAAGCATTTTACAAGCATTAATTAATTAAACTTTCATCTTCTCCCTGAGACTTTTTATTGTGCTGGAGGTGGTTCAGTCCAGTTGGGTAGATGTGGCTGTTGAAATCACAGCTGATTCTTAAACCAGTGGTTAAAAACAGCCTCTGGAAATCTTCAGTTCTTACAGCTGCTGCACTTTCATCCTGCAACTGTGCTTTCCTATCGTAGTTTGGTGGATGGTTTCTCTTCTTCTGGCCCATGCAGGCTCAGATCTGTAAGTCCCATCTCCTAGCTCTGCCCTGAGTAGGTGATGCCACTGGCACAATCCCCAGGAGCTAAAATGACCCATGACTAGCCCCAGAATTACTGAAGTGTTTCAGTAGCTTAAAGATTGAGTTGTGTAATCCTCCCTCCCATTTAGACCAGGGGACGTGGACTAGAATGAAGTTAAAAGAGAAGAGGTAAGGATCACTAAGTGCAAATATTTGAGATGTAACTCTTTAGGTAAGCATTTTAATTTTAAATATGCCATGTGTTTACAAATAAAATACAGAAATTGTTTATCCCATTGTTGAAATCCAGTCATTCTTGGGGCTGAATGTGACAATTATTTAACAGTACAGAGTAGCACTTTCATCATCTCTTACGGAAGGAATCAGATCATATCAGATGAAACTGGAGACAAGTGGGAGAAGGTAGAAATGAACTACCCAGACTGAGAGGTAGTCACTGGGATTCAGCTCCCATCTTAAAGGGAACAAATCAGAGAATCTGTAATAATAATTATAATAATAATTAATATGTTGTATTACTTGACTTTTTAAAAAGTGATAATAAAAATAATAAAATTAATAAACAACTATGCAAAGTATGCAGAAAGCCTTGGGGGTTTTGTTGCTGAGAGAAACTGTTGAAATACTTTTGCATTGATATTTATGTAACATCTTTTGTCTTGGGGATTCCAAACTGTATCACCAACTGCAGCAATGAAAAGCTTGTGAATATGACAAGCCATATGTTGTTTTGTTAACAATATAATTTTGGAAATCATCTTTAGCATTTCTAATTAGAAATATGTAAAGATTTGATTTCATTAATTTGAGCTCAATAGCGTGCATTCCTCACCTAGAAACCAAAGCAACCAGCACATTATAAATATGATGGCATATAGAACAGTGGGATGAATTAATAATTTAATAATGTGTACTGCTAAGTGTGTATTACATGTTTTTGAGCAATCAGAGGGCTTTACAAAGGTTGGTGGCAATAAAGGAAGATATTTTCAGTTAATTAGAAATGCATACCTTGTTCCCGAGATACACAATTATCCATTAATTGAATTCTACAGTTTCCTTGTGTTTAGTGTGTTTTAATGCCCATGTTTTACAGGTAAAGTAATAGAAGAGATACATTAAACCCTACACCGTCAGTGGCAAGGCAGGGACAAATTAAAGTCTCTTGATCCTCTCTCTCAACATGGAAAGTATTGTTTCTCTCAGTTTTTCTGGGCAAGCAACACAGGACTGGAAGAAAGGCTTTTCTAGGATGACCTTCTGGGTCATCCTCTCCTGTCTTCTGCCATCAGGGGTAACGTGTCCTATTGTGGCTTTTGTCACTGTGAAAAAGAAAGAATGAGTCACACTTCTCTGCTGGACACCATACTGCTCATTGATACAGTTCAGGTTGCCTTTCTCAAAAAAGGCAATGATGGTATCTTAAAGGAGTTTGCAGTGGGAAAAGGCTTGTCTGGTTTGTTTCTGGGATTAGAGGAGAATGGCAGCCTTCCAATTTCAGGTGCTGGGAAATGAAAATAAAGGTGCTGCTGAGTAGGGTTTTTCTCATAGGTTTGGCTTCAGCTCTGCACTGCCCCAGCTATGTCAAGCAGTACTTTCTTAAAGCTAGAAGACTCCCTTTAAGACACAAGAGAAAATGAATTCAGGAAGCATCTTGTAGGAGCATCCTGGAGACTACCTTTTAAACCAATGCCCGATTTAGCTAGGTTGGTCACAGGATTAGAAGGTAGGATTAGATCATTCCATTCATCCCCTTATTCCCCACAGGATAGTATTCCTGGCAAATCTTAGTTGAACTGTTCCTGAGGCTTTGTGATGAGAGACTCCATGTCCTTCTCTTAGGTCCTCTCTAGGCCTGTTCATCGTAAAGTTTATCATCTCCCTCACTGTGATTATTGGGCCATTTTGTCCCCTCTCCATGCTCTGTGTAAGCTAGTCCTGCCTGAAGAGGTAACTAGCTGAGCTATCTGTTTGCAAGTCCCTGTATGTATTTGGCTCAGTTTCCCTCACCTTTACGTCATGTGCACAGGTGTCAGCAGGGCCATGAGGGAAGAGTTCAGGGAACATAGTGGGAATGTCCTCACTGACAGCTGGGAAGTCTCAGCTTGGCTGAACTTCTGTTTTCTCTGTGACTGTACAGTGCTCAGAAGGCTGATGACACATGGGAAGTAGCCAATTCTGTAGCCAATTTTATTCTTTCTCATTTTATTATCAAGAGGAGAGGAATTTATAAAAATTGTGAGGATCTCACCCACTTCCCCTCCCCACTGCAGAGTTGCTGGTTTATTTTTGTTTTATACTGTAAATAGTTACAGAAACAAAGCTCCCCAGACCTTGAAGTGAATCCCAGCATGTAGCACCACACATGGCAAACCTGTGTGATCATGCTTCTCATCACTATTGCCTCCATACTCTGTACCTGGCTAGTATCCTTTGACTCCTGTCTTAAGCTCTTTCTCTAAAGTTTCAAAGCATGAAAGGAGCAGAAGTTGGATGGCAGGGACAGACAGGAAGATGGTGTAGAAGATAGCAGGAGGGATGGGGAAATAGATGAGTAACAGCAGAAAGGTCATAGGAACACTGATGAAGCTGAGAAAAGCATATGCAATCATAGAAGCACTCTCCTATGGAATTGGATCACAATTCATTATATCTGCATATTGACATTTCTCATCTGCCAGCTTACAGCTGTGAAATCTGCTGGCAAGGTGTGCATCACTGTCTTTAGTAGTACATGCATTTGAAAAAACATCAAGCCTTCTAATGATACTAAATCCTTTGTCAGTAAACTCAGACTGTAAGAAATCTCAGACTGGAGGGGAAAACGAGACATTGAAATCTGAGTTTGGTTCAATTCACTGGACTGGCAGGAAGGTTGATGATGATCTCATTTGCTGAACACTTCAGGAGGTCTGGTATACTGAATAGGCAGGGATCTGAGGAAAGGGAAATGAGAGTCAAAGACTGGATTGCTGCACATGTATTTCTCACCTCTGCTGGCCTCTGCAATCTTTATACTTAAATGTAGATTTTTCAAATACTATTTGTAATGCGTTTAAATTAGTAGTATTACTTTCCCCAGACACATTAGAAACACCTGCCTCTGCTTTGTTTCTTACTCCTTCTTAATTCTCATGCAAGCTGGTGAAACTGTTCCTCACACAAGTAATGGATTAGGACAATCAAAACTTTCTTTTTATTTCCTTAGTTAGATCTTACCAAACATCAGATGTTATGTCATGGTGCTTTGTAATCTTCTTTGCTTCATCCCTGTATGCTGTTCTGAATCAGACCTGGATGGATACCTAAAGGAGTGACAGAGCTCACCGTGACTGTGTTCAAAGTGGAGGCTGTTGAGAGCTGCTCTGTCTGTTGGGTCTAAGGAGAATTTTCCTATCTGATATACTTCACTGAAATAGTCTGGGGGATATAATCTGGCACTTATCTCTCCTTCTCCCACTCCCTGATTGGAGAGTCCATGGGAACTAATAGGTCTTTTTCCTGTGTGGTTCACAAAACTTTCTGTGGTTGATGTGCTGCCAGGAGGCAGAGGGGTTATTTTGGGGCAGATTCCTTTTAATTTGTTTTGTTTTCCTCTTTCTATAGCAGTGTAGCAATCCCGTCCTGGCTGGCAGCAGAGATGCCCTGAGGGAAGGGAGAGGAGCTGCCTCTGAAGACAGTCAGAATTCTTCATGGCTGCTTGTCCTGTCTTTGACTGCAGCATCAGCTGGGGGCTGGGGGAGGAGAAGTGCCTCAGGCTCATTCAGTGTTGACCCATGGTTATTTTTATCTCCTTAATGCTCTTGCCAAGCCCCCTGCCCCTCTTCCCTCTTCCTACCCCCGGTTCATTTCTTTCCTCTTGGCAAATGGCACTTCATGAGCTACTCAGTCACAGGTTAGAAAGCACTGAAAAAAGTCAGAGGGCAGGCAATGGAGGTACTCCTCCTAGAGAGGCACTTCAAAGGTCAGGAAATGCCTGAGCTGTGGGGAGGAGCCCCTCCTAGTCTAGCTCTGCTTATTAAGCAGTCTTGCCAGCCCATGCAAACAGGGTGATGGGGCTCAGATCTTAAAAGCCATGTGAAGGAGGCAGAGGAGGAAAGAGGAGACAGTAAAGGAAGAGTAGGAAAAGAGATAGGGAGATACAATAAAGAGAGTTGTAGTAAACAAGGGGGACTAAGTGAGGTGAAGGACGATATGCACTGTTTGAGCATGACTGAGAAAAAGAGGAAACAGAAATTAAGAGCAATTTTACTTCCCTCAGATTGAAAGCCTGGAAGATCTCTCGACAAAGGGCCATGGGCTTCCTCTTCCCCTGCAAGAGTCTCTAAACCTCAAAGCCAGGCCCATACTTTGCAGACATCAGGAGTAGACACTTAGGAAGCTCTGCCTAAAGGACACACCTCTTACCTTGCCATCAGATGGGAGTTGCCAGTGAAGGGTGAACAGCTGGCAAACGGGAAGGTGCTGGGTCTTGGAGAAAGTCAGGTCTTCATCTTTAGGGAGAGAATCAAGACAGAAACCATGAAGAGGCCTTTTCAGTGCTTTGCAGAGCTGTCAGCAGCCCACCCTTGCTTCTGGCTGGTAAAGCATCAGGTGAGGTCTGAAGGACCTTGGTCAAAGCAGGTGTGCAGGACCTAAAACTCACCTGCACCTGGTGTGGTAGAAAGCACACCAGAAAGCAAGGCAATAAAAAAAGTACTAACTCTTGAGGTGCTTGTCTGTGGAGGACCTGAGCACAGGCCACTCTGATGGGTCACAGCATCTCTGCCTGCATGTGTTGTTATGTCTGTCCATCCATTATGGTGCAGGATTTGAGCTTTGCAAACACCACAGGGCTTTTTCTCACTGTGCCCTGGGAGGCAGGGTTGTAGTGTACTACCCTCCTCTGCTCTCAGCAGCTGGGAAACGGCTTCAGCAAGAGGCAGGGCAAGCCTTTCTCCATGTCCATCCTATGGTGGGATGAACAAGCTGCTCCCTTTCCCTTCTCTTGGTGGGGCCCTGCAAAGGAGAAGCTGCGTGGCTCTTTTGGCTACTGTAGCCGGGTCCAGTGTCATGCAGATGCCAGGGCAGAAATAACTTGCTCAAAATAACATGGCTCCCCCTGCACCATTTCCTGCCCCACCCCCACATAGCCCACTCTTCACAGTAGCTTCTTCTTAGTTTTCCAAAGTTCCAGCTGTGTGTCCTTGTCTCAGACAGGGGAAGCAGGTTGCTGGGATACAGTCCCTTTGATGAGCAGTGCAGTCCCCTGGAAATCAGGCTGCAGTCCCTCCCCTCCCCTTCCACAGCACTGCTGTTCAGTGTGGAAGATGGATTTGGGTCCCTGGAGGGCTTCTAGATGCAAAAAATGGCAGGGAGGGGGAGGAAGACAAAGCTTCACAAACTTTAGCGTTCCTCCACACCCCAAAGAAATAGCCAGGAAACTATTCCACCTGTTGCTGGAGGCCAGCATGAAGCTGGTCCTAACCCAATAAAAGAGAATCCCACACCTGAACTGAGCCAAGAAGCCACTCAGAAATTGCATCACAAGCAACAGAGACTAGGACTAATTCATATTGTCCAGCAAGAGCAAGCCCAATGAGCCTACCCAGCTGTCAGGATAATCATTGCTCTGAAAATGAAGTTGCAGAGAATGGGGCAGGGTTAGAAGGGGGTAAAACAATTTCCCTTCCTCTTGGTGTATGAAGGGATAAAACAATTCCCATTCCTCTTGGTGTGTCTTTTTTCACAGTTTTGTGATTGCACAGCTTCCTTGGCACTAGACAGCTTCCTGTGGCTGATGCTGCTAGAAAAATCGGCTAATGTGGAAAAGCCCCATTATGTGCTTACAGGTGTCTAAACTGTAAAGACCACAAGAAAATGCTCACATTGTTTCAAATCAGGAAGAATATGAGAAAGACGAAAGAGCATTTACTATCAATATCAGAAAAAAACTCCCATTCAAAACAGTCCTTTTTGCTTGCTTTATTCCCTAATTTTCTCAATGCAAAAAGCCACACCTGTTTTATCTCTAAATAAGAAGTATATATACTGAAAATCCTTACAAAGGATGATTTCTCAGCAACATTATGAAGTCTCCACAAAGCAAAATTATGTAATTGAAAACTACTGCCTGTATTACTGAAATAATTCTCCTACTCAAACCATCTGTTTTCAATGGTTTGTCTTCACCTTCCCCATAAGCCTCTGACATCGGCCAATTCCAGAGAAAAGGTACCAGAATAATTGAACTTAACTGGTTGGTTCCAGCAGGAAAATTCCTGCTCCATAAGTCCAGTATACTAGGTGGCTTTTGTAGCAAACACTAAAATACAAGAGACGAAATGTAAATATACTTTTATGCTTTTAATATACAAATATCTCTCAGGACCAGAAGGAGGAAAAAAACCCCTAAACTAAGACTCTTTTGTGGGGGTTGCCCTGCCAGAAGCACTCAGCCCCCTTGTCTGTAGAGACAGGGCATCAGCAGAAGTGCCTCTGCTGACTATGGCACTACTTGGTGGGAGGTAGGTAGCTCTCAGTTACACTGGTTTCACTCAGGGCTCTAACGAACCAAAGGAACCTTTCACATTCCCCAAGAAAAGCAATGGCCACCCACTGCAGTTTGGCAAGCACTGGTAATTCCCAGTGAGAAAGTCTATTCAGCTGGCAGTCATCTGCATTCAGCAGTAGTTTCAGTTTCTTAGTGCACTTAAGAGTACATCCCCTGATGCAGTGCTTTAGAACATGTTGAGCATGATGTAAATCATAGATGACAGTAGGAATTTCTGCTCCGAGAGGAATGATTGCAACCTTTTAGCCATATTAAGATAGAAAAATGCAGTCTTGGACACTGGCACGTATGGTATCTAAAATCACTCTGGCTTTGATACCTTCCTGGTGGGGTGAACTGTGAAAGCAGGCCCCAGCAATCCTTGATTGCTTTCTTCAACCCATCATCAGCACCACAGTCATCTCTTGATGTAATGTTGGAGAGTTACAGTCAGGCAACTGTGGGGTTAAGGCACTCAGCTGCATCACATGCAAGTCAAAAAAGACTAACCACAAAGCTGGGATTCATCCCTGTATACAGAATGCCACAATGTGTGCCTTCTCGCTGGCCCTTCTGTTAATCCTGTATGAATATCAAGTAATGAAAGTAGCAAGACAGAAGTGCACAGCACCCAGCAAGTGCCCTGGAGCAACTAATATGCTCCTAAGATAAGTGTGGAAGCTTCTCAGGGCAAACATCCTTAAGGGCAGGGCAGGGAAAGGAGAAAGAAAATAGTACAGATCTCTGGCAGTGGCAAAGACTATATACAGAATCTCAGAAATTAGGATTAATCAGTGCATTACAGGACAATACTGATGGGAATTTTTAACAACGATGTCTCCTCTGCTCCATTTTCTTCTGCATAAGACACACTAAAATCAAGAGACCAGATATAGATGTCACTGAGAATTGGGATCTGACTGAGGAGGGAAGAAGGAAAAAGGGAGAGAGAAGTCTAATCACAGGGTGTTTTTTCACTTTTTTTTCCTCGTTCCCATTTCAAAGACTGTAAAAAAGAGAAAGACACACATAGAGAAAGAGAGCGTGAATCATTTAACATGAATTTTGCTTGAGTGAGGACTGACATAAGTGTGTGAAACAGGAAGGAAATGTATGAATAATGCAGAGCAAGACTCCATCCAGACAGAAGACTGTTATTGTGTCCCTGTTTACAGCTACTGAAAGCACAATCAAGTAGATACGGAAAGAGTGCAAAAAGCCTGCATGGTCATCTCATGTTGAAAAGGTGTTAAAATGCATTGTGGATCACAAAATACCACGTCTCAATCACTGCACTGAATTTGCTCATCTGCTCACACCAAGACAAAGGAGAGGAGTTGGTGTTGAATGATTTCTCTGCAGGTAGGCTTGATCTAAGCTGTGCCCAAGCTGCAGTGGCTGCTGTGGTAGACTAGGGCAGAAACATGGGGGAGAACATACGTTGAGCAGCTCTGCCATGCAGCCTTTACCATGCACTCCTGGGAGAAGGGTTTGCAGAACTACAGAAAAAAGGTATTTTTATGAAGGTGACCTCTGAAAGAATTCATACCTGCCCTTCTGCTTATTTAAAGCATTTATTCCTTTCATGGGAGAAAGTATGGCTAGGAACTAGAACACTCTCCCAGGACGTTTGGGACAGCTGGTTTCCATTTGTGGTCCTGCCACTGTCTGGTTTTGGCTAAATAGCATCATTTTTGTGCCACTGATGAAGCACTTTGAATTTTTGTAACAAAAAGCAGCATGTAAGAGCTGGATATTAATTCAGATTCTTCTAAGAAGCCCATCATCATACCATGTGGTCTCTTGCATTCTGTAATTAAGGCACACTTCTGCCCTAAGGAGGGTATTCTTATTCCTTCCCTTGCTTTACACCAATTCTGGATGGAATTTGCAATAATTTCTGAGGTAGCCTATTGGATCCCCTCCACATGTCTGGTCCTTTTCCAGATTACAGTCCAGGAGTTCATCTGAGTAGTGATGGGAGACTCTGGCTGTATTGCCAGAAGAAAAAAGGGTGATGTACTGAATGACTCTCTAATTTATTGTTGTATTAGACTAGGAAGAGATATAATATAACGTTGCACAGGTTTATAGAGGTGACTGGAGGATGTTCATATATTTTGACAATATAGAGAAGCTTAGCTGGAGGTCTGAGGAAGGGCATCTTAAAGAAAGATCGCAGGGAGAAACAGAAGGGAGGTAAGGGGCAAAGCCAGGACACTAGGGCATAAAGCAAGGGAGATTCAGAAACACTGATGTTAAATTTTGAGTTGAAAAGAAACAGAAAAAGGGAAGACATAGTGTCTTTGAGGACAAGCATGTAGGAGGCATGAGAACCTTGGAAGAGAAGGATACACTTTGTGGAATTATCCTGTTCATAATAGAAATATCCTATGTGCCAGTAGGCATTCTCACATTCAGTCTGTCTACCTAGCTATCCCAGTATCATATCAAAGGGCAGACTATGAAAAGCCCTATTGCACAGAGACACACACGGTTTAAAAGTACAGCACTACAAGCAACCAGGATGGAGAAGCAGTGATGCTGCTGCAATGCAGTGATGAAAATAAACATGCCTGCTACTTCAGGGATGGAAAAGGCACATTACATCTTCTGCCTCCTAGAAATCTGCCACAGCCTTTCACCAGCCAAAAGAAGCAGCTAGCTTGAGTCAAAACCAGTCTACTTTTGCCTCCTCACCTCACGCTTGCCCATTTCCCCTTTGTACCAGGGAAAAAGGAGAGGTCAGCAGAGATTGTCATGTTTTCAATACACTGTATTTCTATGATGATATTAAAATGCCCTCTTATTTGCTTTTTTATCTTTTCACCTTGAAATGGGAGCTGCAGGTGCTTGTATTCTGTGCAGCTATTGCACATAATGAAAAGTGACAGGGCAGTTCAATCTCTGGGGTCCTTTCAGTCCATAGGCTTCCCGCTGAGAAACCTAACAAAGTGGGCACTTTGGTTGATATTTTTTTGTAAGTTGTTCTGACACATCTCCTCTGGGAATTGTACTGATGCCCCCTAACTTGTATCATGCAAACCCCCTGGCTGCATCAACTAGCATTTACTTCTGGTCACTGATAATCTGAGCTCTTATCAAATCAGTAGCCTAAGTATGAAAGGCTCACTGCTATGGTGTCCGTGGAACCGCAAAGAGTCCTAGGGAGGTAGATCTTTAATAGGTGATTAAAGGACAAGTCACACTCTTTTCATCTGGGCTTTGAGCTGTTTTAAAGGCAGATGATATGAAGGGTGGTGATTAATGTCTTGGAGACAAAGCCAACAAGCCTGAGGTAGCCTGATGTAACTTAAGTAGCAGCCCTAAAATGCAGTGAGATCAGCTATTTCTGCAGACTGTGTGATGCTGCAAAGAAAAATCATGCCAGCAGCAGATCTGGTGTAGAAGTAGCTTGGGTTTTTGTGCATCTTCCCTTTTCTTCATAGCAATATACCCACCACCTCCTGCTTCATTGTGCTCTGAGGAGCACTTCCTTCTCAGACATTCAGATAGACTGCCACAATGTTGTGTTCCTGGAATATATCACACTCTCTTCTCTGCTCCTACAATTAATGTACAGTTCATATTAGCTCCCTATAAAGCATGATAAGGAACAGCAAATCAAGCTTTTGTAAATGAGGGAGCCCACCAAATCTACCCTTGCATAAATGAAGAACTGCCTTGAGACTGTCTCCTGTAAAGGAAGATGTATTACACTGAATCCAGGGGCTTCCACACACTTAAAGTCAAATCACATCTTTGCCTTTCATAAATGGAAAAGCATAGACAGACTTCTAAGTCAGGAAGGTCTACCATGCAGAGTCCACAATGCCTCCATATTGAACCTGCCCTTGTCTTTCCAGTCCTTCTGTTGAGCTGAACTGCATGCATCCCTGTGTTAGCTGGTGAACCAGATGGTGTCCAAGCTTTATATATGTGAAGGCCGTGCTGAATCATCTCCACATACATGGAGAGACATTCTGTCAACTTGCTGTAAAAGCAAATGAACCTTATTTAGTCCAACATGCTATCCACTTTAATGAAGGTTGAGATATTGATCTCCCTGGTAAATCAAGGTGAGATCTATAGATCCCTCCCAATAAATGATGGTGGATGTATTGATTCTCTTCTTCCCACCCCCCATAAGCGAAAGCAAGACATATTAGTTCCTCCCCATTAAATGAAAGCGAGCTGTATTAAGGCAACCCCCATAAATAAAGGGTGGGCCATGCTGACTTAGACCTTAACCACATAAATGGAGGTGAAATGTATTGATTCTATCTTCTGTAATTGAAGGAGCATTGTATTATGGTGCTCCTTCCAACATAAATGACAGAAAAGCACATTGATTTCATCATTCTTGAGTGAAAGGTGAGTTTTTCTTGAATATCCCCAAAATGAGGAAGGAATGCCATGCAGAATTTAGCACTGTATTCAGAAATTTATTTTGATCTGTTATTTACACATTAAGGCTTTTACTGTATTTGGGTGGAAGGGATGTGTTACTGCTTAAAAGCTCTGGGCTCAAAATGAACCGATAAAGAACCACAGTTTCAGTGAAGGGATGTGATGCCCAAGTAGAAGGCTTCCTGAGTTCCAGTCCTTGTACTCTTGTAGACCACCTGCATTTAGGCAAGTTTCCTGGCTTTTTTGTGTCTTGTCTGTCTAGTAGGATAATGATCTTCTAATTTTAGATGGTCGAATAAATTTGTTCATGACTGTCTACAATGTTCTATTGGTTAACGGGCCCAAGTAAGTTCTGGAGACAACAGTGGCAGTGGATGAACCATTATAGGGCAAAATTCTTTTAAAATAAGGTGTACTATATATGCCCTGTGCCTTATGAGGAGCTAGGTCTGTACACTGCAGATAATTAGCAGCAGCTGCCTGGAGCCTGTGGTAATTTTTGCTGTTTAATTATTCCTGCTCCTTCCTACTCCTCTCTAGTTACAGGACTGTTTTCAAATGGCTTTGGCTGATGGGAAAGATATCAAAGTTACCTCACCTCAAAGCCATGCACTAATTCAGGAATTCAGTCTTTCAGACTGTGACTGTTGCAAGTGAGGCAGCCGGGACAGTGCCCATCTGGAAAGCAAAACATTCAGATTCAATTGCACCCCTCCAGGAGATCATGTTTAGCCCAGCAGCATGACAATGCCCAGGACAGCGCAGGGACAGCTGCTGATGGTGTAAAAGAGAGGTGCCAACTCTTTGCTTCCCCAAGGAAATACACTTATTTTCCCTACAGTACTCCATTGCACAGCTGCTGTCTTTTGTTACCTGTTATGAACATCATAATCCTTAGGGAAGCTACAGAAGACCATAAATGAAGAGGACGGAACCAGCGGAGCCTTGCAGAGAGGCCTGTCTATGTCTGTCTTCCCAATTTGTCCTAACAGTAGCAATGAGATAGAAAAAAAGAAAAACAAAGAAAAAAACCAACAAAGTGAATGCAGGCACACATAGATGATTTGAGGAAGTTAAAGTAAAGACAAAGCCCTTAAACATGTCACAAAATAAATCATACCATTGTCAACTTTTTGCCCAATGTCACAGAAGAGAAACACACCTCGGGTACTATGTCTTGTGATGAGCAGGCAGAGTTCTGGCACCTTATGGTTTGTTGCCATGCATCTTCATGGAAAACCCCCCATGATACATGGGGGGGCTACACATGCAGAGAGGGGGATATGAGTTGGACATGTGTTATTATTCTGTGAATCTGTTGCAGTACACATCTAAGAGGGACCCAAGCATTTTAACATTGGCCGTATCCAAGATGCAACCATGAGTAATGCAAGCTTTGATCTGTTCTTTAGGATGAAATACAAAATGATATATTTTACCACGTTTCTTAACACATAGTTTATCTTAAGATCTTACAGAAAGCAAGATGTGATAGTTTTTACATGAATTAGCTGTTTCTGGAATATCTTGTGTTCTTCCCATGTGGGTATTTCCAAGTATAGTGCTTTGCCCAGAAGAGACTTTGAAAATGCCAGTCAAGTAACAGCCTCCCCCTAAGCCCATGAATGGGAAAGCCCAATTTCTTTGCAATTCTCTCATATCGCCAGCTGTCTAAAACCCTCTATGAGAGGATTTAAATTGGATTTTGTGCTGAATTTATACAGTTGTCTTATGTCTTCCCCATGTGTGGTGAAAGAGATTTGTTCCATACAGCATTGGGGATGCAAATATCATTCCTATTTCAATGCATCGTTTGAAAGGAGGACCAGACAGTTGCCATGGCAACTGCACATCTGAGCCAGCTGTAGTTGCTATGGAAACAGAAACGATGGGAGCGAGAAAAAATAGTCTCAGAGGACAAACCATTTTAAAACACACACAAAAATTCCCTTAAACTAAAATAAAATCTTGCTGTGAAATTCTAGGAATTCAGAAAGAAGTGGCAAACCAGAGGATAATGCAAACACCCTCTCATGATCTCGATGCTCTTTTTTAATTATTTTTTTTGAGAGACAAGGGAGAAGTCATTGGAAGTGATCCAGTGATTGCTAGAAAGGAGGTGAAAGTAAATTCCACCATACCTTTGGCCTGATCTGCTGACCCTGTGGGAATGTGAATGCTCTGCACTGGTAGCTCTGAGCCACAGATGCACAAATCAGTACTCCAGTCAGGTATCCCTCTTGTTCACAGCAGGCTCTCCTTCTATAAAACTAACCATGTTCCATACAAGTGTTTTCAAATAATGAGATCATATCTTTGGAGAATCTCTAGTCCCTGCAAGAGGCATAGTTTTTATCATTGAATAGGGGGCAAGATGCACTGTTTGAGACGGCCAAGGCTTAAGTCTGGGATCCTCAAGCAATGGCTGGATTCCTGGCAGAATGGCAACTTGCACTCTGGCCTTCAAGGATGAGCCAGTTTGCTTGATAAGTACTAATCCACAACATCCTATGTCTCACCAGAGTGTTTAGTTAATGTTTATCTGTAATTCTTTTTTAGCTTTAATGTTACATTTAATCAAAGATAATGATTAAAATAAGAAATTAATGATGTTGCAGAAGAGAGTAAGGCAAACATCTTCAGAATCCACACAGAGATGTGTGGGTTTGGGGTCTCCTGAGAATGTAATAGGGCAGACACAAGGGCTGACATTGGGACTGGGGGAAGAGAAGAGAGCCGATGGAGAGAGATGTTGGGAATAGATGGAATAATAGGGAAAGGTGAGGCAGAAGAACCTCAAATTGGGAAGTGATAGGGGTGAGGGAGAACGCTGGAGCCACGTGTGTGTGGTAAAATGAAATGTAGTGAGAGGTGAGTAGGACAGCAAGTGAAGTCTGAGGCAGAGGACAAGGATGGAAGCAGGAAGAGATGAGAAGTCAAGAGTGGATCAGGATGGCAGACCACAGGATATGAGGGTGAGCAAGCTGAGGGCTATGCAGTTGGCACAGCAGTACAGGACGGGGAGGGAGATAAAGCCTGGGTCAGTAAGTGCAGGGGCAAGGAAAGGCAAAGAGAAGCAGGAGATGTGGAAGCCAGATAGGGCACAAAATTGTTTGCAGGATAACACACTTTCTGTTGTTTTTTATAATATTGCTGTAGTTCAGCAGATTTTCCTGGCTTTTCTACAATCACTGCATGTGTAAATACTTTTGTTAGCTGGTTCACTCAACACACTGTGGTGAAGGCTGCTTAATCCAATGTAGTGTTGTACTTAAATTTTTCAAGTATTTCTTTCCTTGCTCTATATCAACAGCTAATGTTATAAAATCTTTTAAGGTGCAAACTTTGATTATTTTCTTACCAAAAGCAGATTTAGAAAAGCATTTTATTATCTCAGGTGCCTTTGAATTGTCACTGCAATTTCTGCCTTTTTCATTTTGTGATTACAGTTTCTCCCCTTTCGTTTCAGTCTCACTATTCTCTTTCTGTCTATAATAAAAAGGGAGTTGGATGTCACAGTTTGCACACACCTGTAATTTGTTGAAGCCAAGGAAATCTGCATGCATGTAACTAACAGAACTGGAGGACTTGGCTATGGATTTCTGTTTAAAGGAATAATAAACTGCTCACGCTTACTGAGAAGAAGAAAGAAAAAAGTCTTTATTCAAAATGTAAATATCTTCCTGCTGAGGAGCAAACCCAAAAGTCAGCCTTCAGGATATAAATATTTATGCCTTTTGCATAAACAGCAGATGTAACATTTCCAATTAACTGTCGATCTTTCCATTTCTCTGGCTGCTGTTGCTTTCTCTCACAGTATCAGAATGAGCAGTTTGCTTGATTTGCTTGAGCTCAAATCTGTCACAAATTTCCACAGTCAGTAAGATGAAATTGTTCCTGAAAATGTTTATTTATCAGAGCCTAACAATTTCCCAGTATTTTTTATCCTTGTATTCAATTTAAGATGAAGTCTATCCTTCTGAAAGATGTGAGATTCACACCCTAGATAAAAGGACAACAGAGAAGGAGCAGAAGCAGGCATAGGTGAGAGCATGCACTCAGTCATTGCAGCACATTTCAGCCCAGCCCTTGAAGAAGCCCTCATAACATGAGAGATCTCTGACCCATTTGGCCTCTGGCCTTTCTACCAAGGTTGCCAGCCTGGGTCTGGATAGCATTGAGTGTAAGAGGTTTTATGATGTAGCCACCTGCTCATAGGAACTGCCTCTATCACTTCTTCAGTGTCAGCTTTCTCAGGTGTCTGACATTCAATCCTACTAATGGCAGCCTCCCACTTCCACAACTTCTTTCTCTCTGGGAGAAAGTGTGAACTGTGCAAGCAAAAAAATCAACCGTACTAGAGCTGGTAAACATCAGTTTTCATTGGTGTCACGCCTACAGAGCAGAACATTTTGCTGGAGCACTGGAAGGAGTGTGCAAAAATCAACAGCAGAGAAGCTGTAGTAGGTAAAAAACAAGCCAGAAGACAGGTGCAAGGGGAAAGAAAAGCCCTTGTCTGGTGGTATGTTAAAAAAGGGGGGTTCTTTCTGTTCCTTTCTGCTGAGGATGCTTTTGCGTGTTCTCCTGTCCCACAACACCATAAAGTTTAGCTCAGCATCTCTTAATTTCCTGGGAAACCAAAAATCAGCTGAGCATTGCTTCAAAGCAGGAGCTGCTGTTCAGCTGATGCAGCTTTCATTGGGGGCTTAGGTGAAGAGCTCTTGGCCTTCCTGCTTATCAGGAAAGCACTGGCCTGGGGGCTGCACAGCCAGCCTGGGACTGGGCTTTGTGCTGCTGATGGGGGTTACTGTGGAGGTAGATCAGCCTTGCTTTTTACCTTCCTCAGGAGCTGCATCCCGACACTGGCAGCTCTGGTAGGTGCTGTTGCTATGGGAACTGGCTCTGCTTTAAAATCATCCATGTGGCAGTGCAGGGATGGAGGCACCTGCAATCCTGACTGCTTAGGGGTGCACCCTCCTCACACGCTTCCATTACTTGCTGCCTGCTTTTTTCCAGGTTCCCAGCACTTTGAGAGGCATTTTTGCCCTCTCCTCAGGTTTTTCTGTCTGCCACATCCTCCCTGGTTCTGGATTCTGGCTGGTGTGTGAACAGCTGGCTTCTTGTATAGCATGAGAAATCATCAAATGCTTACTCCTAAAAAGATGGTCTAAATTCATAAGTAACAAAGTTTAGTTGCTTAATAAGCACGATTTTCACTTTGTTCTGTGCTGTGCTCAAAAGGCATATGTCTTCTTGTCTATATTCACATATAATCTTTACTTAAACTGTAAACTGTAAACCCCGAAATAATCACCAACATTTGCTTCAGGTGAGCTAACTGAAGTACACTTTGATTACAGTTAGAAGCTAACTCTGCTTGGCTCACTTACTGCAAATCCTTGCATATGTAGGATTCCATCAGCAGTGGAGCAGGTGCACTGACATAGCTGAAGTTATTATCAGCTGCATGCTACCTTCCACTTCTTCATATCAACCTCTCTGTTTGATCACTTATGTCTAAAAGAACTTGAGGTAGTGTCAGCAAAATGTCCAGGCTTTGCTTTCCCACCAGGACCCAGGAGTCTGAACTCCCACCAGAAGTCAGGGTAGCACCAGTATTGACTGACTCCTCTGCCCCATCCTTGCTGGGACTCAATTTCCTCCTGCCTGGGGGCCTTCACGGGCATGAGGTGGCCCTACCAACTTTCTTAAAGTGGATCAATATGGATTAACAATTTAGAATGGAGCAATCTAGAAAGGAGACTGAAAGTCAGTTTCTTAAACCACAAGCATTTTCTTTTTTTCGGTTCAGCCCCCTTGACTGTGGCTGACTGTTTGGTATTTTTCTTGAGTTTTCACTGCTGGGTGAAGAGTCTCTCTGGTTTAATGGCATCCATTAATCATACAGCAATGCATCTCTGCAGCACTAGGGCTTAGAATTCAAGTTACAGTACTGATGAGTGTTGGCCCAGCTTCTCAGGTTGAGGGTGCTCTCAGGTCAAGTCAGGCTCTGTTCGCATTTTGGGTGGAATGTCGGATACCCAGGATGTAGACAGTTGCTTGTTCAGGCACAGGAACAGACTTTCAGCTGAGCATGCTGTGTGCTCCAGGTCATGAGTCACTCTTGGGGCTGAGGTAAATGGAATTAAGCCACTGTAACATTTTGTGGATTTGAAGGAAATCTGAGAGCTGCAATGACTCCTGCAAGATTTGTCCCAATATATATCAGCAGGTCCTCACAAAGCCTTGGTTCTCAGTCTGTCATGCCCACTGGCTGCAATTCTAAAAGCAGATGAACCTCTTATGCACTCTGTTCACTGTGTTTCCCTAGAACAGCTTGCTAGGTTTTCACCAAGGCATCCAGTTTTCCCAGTGCTAAAGGACCCAAAGTCAACACTGTCTTCTCTCAAATGCCTTGTGGATGCTATGATGACTGCAGGTACAGTCAGAAGCAACTTCCCAGACTATCCTCTCCCTCCTAGCTGGACACAAAAGCAATTGCAGAGCCTGTGGCTAGAGTTTGCAGGAATTAACTAAAAATAGCTTTAAAGGGATTCTTTAATCACCTTTCCCTAGCTCTTCTTTTGCCTAGAAAACGTCAAAGGAAAACGTCAAGGCTAGATTGCAGCCTACAGACCGCCAGCCAGACAACTCTGTGCTAGACACTCATGGATTTGCTGTATGATCCTTGTTTCAAGGCCTCAGGTAAAGGATTATAGTGTGCACCACAGAACAGCTGCACTGATACCTTTCACCTAGTGCAGATGGCCATTGTTTTTCTCACTTTTTTAGGATACAGGAATCCTTTGTGTTAGCATAATCCTGTGCTTTACCTGTCTTCAGGGCCCCTGATAGAGCTGTCAAAGTACACTAATGCAGAAGCAGGTGTAATGCAGAGCTACAGCTCCCATGTAAGCTGTAGCCTCAGAGAGACCTTTAAGGAAGGTCCCTTTTGAGAAAGACATAAACTCTTTGTGTGTTACATCATTCCCCTTGCACATATACTCATAGAGCATTTGGATTAATTCATTCTTCCCAGATTTAAACTACATTTCGGTACCCAGGACCTTGAATTGGCATAAGAAACAGGAAGACTCAGTGAGATGATTCTCTGGAGTCTTACTGATGTGTAAGAGATCCATCCTGCCTTTCCCATGTCTTCCATGTTTCCCTTTACTTTTTCAGTCTGTGTCAGGCATAATGACTCAGCAAATAGATATGCTTCTTGTTAGCAGGTAGTACAGGCATGGTGAATACTATATGTCCTTTTATTTATCTTGCCCGAGTGCAAATTTGACTACAGGCTGTTCCATTGTCACTATACTATTTTGTTCAACCTTCCGAATTCCTTCAAGAGAGGAAACAGCCTGCAGGTGCTGCAAACACTTTTTGTTCCTTTATGACTAGAAGAAACTACTCTATTCCTCCAAGGCTTTTAGTCTGACTCAGTTCTGGCTCACCTACCTGCCTGCTTTCTCTGGAGAACTGGCAGGTGAATATTTGCAGTAATTTACTTGAGAGCTGTTCTGTCATCCTGCTATTTATTTCTGCTATAAATTATGCCCAGAGGTTAGGATGCTCTTATTTTCCCAATCACAAAGGAACCAAAGGAAAATATTCTGCAGGGCACAGAGGCATCTTTTGGTGGTCTGTAAATATTTCCAGAGGAAGACATACTGGGGAGTGAAAAGAGCTGTAGTCCCTACCCTGTTAGCATCACCTGAATTAACCTGCATCTTCTAGGTTATGCAACAGGGAGCAGTTGTGCTCACACAGCCCCCTCTTCCTACTGTGATTTACATCCATTGTCTGTAAGATACACCTGCTAGTGCTTCAAAGCATGTAAAAGAAATAACAAAAAAAGGCCTGAAGAGATTATAGCTTACTCCTTATACAGTGGTTTGACTCATTAAAATCAGTGGAGCAATTTTCAGTGATTTCTCTGGGATTTGGATCAGACCTTAAAAGCCCAAGCCCTGAGAGCTGGAGTGCAGCCAACTAACTTAAGAGAAGCAGAATTCCAAGCAAATGAGTTTTCATTTTTAATTCAGAAGCTAAATAAAATTCAACATCAGTGCATTTACATGTGCTAGCTCCAAGAAAAATCCAGGGAACTGAAAGAAGTGATATTTCTTGTGTGTTTGCCTCTTCTTAGCCTAAGGGTCTGGTTGCTCCACAAAGCAATATCAATTATCCAGCAATGGACACTACTGCTCTTATTATTACTATATGCCTAAATGCTCATTGCAGACCAGGACTCCAGCAAGCTGGACAATAGACAAGTATAGAGCAAACAGATGGCTCTTGCCTTCCAGAGCATCTCAGAGTCTAGATTTACCATTTTATGCTCAGTTTGCTGATGGGTGTTGCACCACACAAAGTGGCATTGTCTTTTCCCTATTGAAGTCAATTAAATTCTTAGTGCCTTGGGGAGGTGATAGGGAGGTTTGTGCTGCTTGCTTTGATAGAAGATACAAAACATTAACTCCTGGTTTTGCTACTCAAATTCCCCTATGTTTTGTTGGAAAATGCCTTACAGAAGCTTATTCAGCATGAGGGTGAACTTAGTTGTATCATACAGGCTTGTTTACAAAATGCAGCATTGCCTGCCTCAAGGTCAAACAGGTACCATGTGCCAGGACTCCCTGCCGATGTCTAGGTAGAAATGAAGTATTAGGCTACACTGTCTCAGTACTTCATGAGTTTGTACTTTCCTTGGAAATACCTGGTTTTCTGCATCTTCATCTTCCTCCCCAACTTCCTCCTGATTTCCTGCCCTTTCCTTTGCTACCTTTGTTTTTTGTCTTTCTGATAGCATCATCTAGTCACTCTCTACAGATAATTCCTCTGGAGAATGGCAGACTTATAAAAATAATAATTGTAAATCCCTCCTATAATGCACTTGGTTTGTGAGGTGCAAAAATAGACCTAATTATTTAATTTTGGGGGGGCTATTGTGCTCCTTGTGTTCAGATGAACCATAATTGTGTTCCTCCAGACCCAGTCAGAAAAGGAAGCTCTAGAAATCCCATAAGAAAAGGCTGTCCTTGTTTCCAGCTTTCCCTGTCAAAACCTTTGCCAGTGTAAGATAAAAACCCCAGTATGAGCAAGGATAGGAGAAAGGAGTGAAGAGGCAAAGCAACTCAGAAATTTGGAGCAGTTCTGGCTCTGCTCCAGCAGCTGGTGCTCATCTTTGACAGGTACAGGGAGAAAACAGACTGAAGAGAGATCTCAAGCAAGCAAACAAACAAATCAACTAAATGAACAAGCTGGGTAATAAAGTAGAGCTGAGAATCAGTAGCTAACGAACACACCACTGTCGCCACACCGCTTTCTCCTGGGTAGAAGGGGAGTCAATTACCCACCTTCCAACAAGCTATTGATCAAGGTGATGCCATGTATCGAATTGGAGACCTGGCCACCCTGTGTGTGGCCCTTTGATTTTCTCTCCCTCTGTAGTAGCACGTGGATGGAAGCCAGATGAGCCAGCACAGGACTATCGATCAATCCGCCTCCCTCCTCCTCCTCCTCTCTTCTTCCCCCCAGTAGCCATGGCAACCACGGCTGCAGCAGCAGCAGCAGCAGCACTGTTTACCTCGCCTATTTATTTTCCTTTTCAATATCTTTCCCTTCCCCCCACCGCTCTCACCTTGGCATGATATTGGCAAAGCACTCAGCAATTGTAAAAGGGATGAATTTTTATGACTCTGAGGAGGACAATGCAGTTCTCAGGTCTACTTTATCACCCAGTTTGTTCATTTAGTTGATTTGTTTCTGAGGAATCATTGCCTATAAACAACAGAGATCTCAGTCACCGACTAGGACATGTTCCAGACATGGAGGAGGACGTGGCATCCCAAAAACACAGGTCTCCTTCATATGGTTTAAATGTGCCTGTACTAAACCCGACATTTTCTTCTTATATATTGCCTTGCAGTACCAGGAGAGAACTTGTTCCAGGTATGCCATCATTTACCAGCTGTTAATCTCACACAACTCCTGGGACTGTATAACATAAACATGAGGTGCGCCAGGATTTCTTTCAGGTCTTTAGCAGCCTTTGTGCCTCTGTTCCTACAGGGGACCAGCTGCTGCGGAAGGAGCAGTAACCAGAGTTTTTCAGTATGTTCACCATGGCTTCTAGCTGCATACACTGAGCAGTTCAGTTCCCGGCTTTGCCCAGTTCAACAGCACTTTCCATTATCCTTGCAATTTTCCCAAGTGGCAGCACCGTCTTGTCCCATCTCTTTTCTCATACCCTTCCACTGCCTGAAACTGCCTTCCAGTTCCTAGGCAGGATGATAATCATGCCACAAAGACTAAACAGTGGATAAGTGGAACAATGTTTAAGGAGTAGCTCATTTCCCCCCTCCTGTGCTGAATCACCCATTTGCAGATTCTCAGTGTAGGATTCTCTGCTGAAATGTAAGACAAAGAGGTTTTGTGCAGAGGTATGAAATATAAGATACACTAATAAAAGATATCTCTTAAAATATAATACAGGTGTCCCTCTTGTCTCAAAGGTCTTCCTGGCCTTTTAATTTCTGTAAGAAATAGAAAGGCACTGCCAATTGGGTGCAAGAAAGTTTCAACCCCCAGCGCTGGGAGGCACAGGACTGGGGTCAGTGAGGAGTCCTGCTTCATCTTTCTATTTTGCCTAGAATAGTGCCATGCTGGTAGTATTACAGAGCCGTCATCCCTTCCTCTGAACAGTTTGGCTAGTCTCACTCTGTCAGATATGTTACCAAGCTCAACTAGCAAGGAGTGTCTCTTTATATAGCAGGAGGTCAGATACAAGATTGGCTGGGGGATGGATTCATTAAGAATGAGTAAGCCGTGGACAGACTCTGGAAAAAGACTGGGGTTGGGTGTCCAACCACCACCACATGTGATGCCCTGGCCTTGCTGGGGGACAATTGTCTCAGAGCACCATGAGAAAGAGGTACGTGTTTGACTGGCTGGAGCAGTGGTCTGATGTGACATGGCAGGAAGTATGATACTAATGCAAATTGTTAGTCGTATTTAACTAATTAAATTGTTTTTATGCCTGTAAGGCACTTAACACTTCACAGAAGAGAACCCAGACTCTGCCCTGAGGAGCAAAAGATCTAAAAAGGCAAGCACAGACCAATGGTGAAAAGAAAACAATTAACATAGAAGGGGTGTAATGAGAAGCAGCACGTGGCTTTGCAGTTACAATTTATGTTTGGTTTTGCAAAGAAAGAAGGTTTATGTGATCATAAGATCTTTGGCAGGGGGACTGTGTCTGTCCTGATGTAGGTCTGTCAGGAGCATGTATAATTTTTTATACACTGGTCAACTAAAAGCAAATTCAACAGATGAGAAGCTGTCTCAGATATACTTAATCTCATTAAAATAAAAAGCCAATAGAATACCCTTTTCTTCAGTTCAGAAGAAGGTTGCAATAGGAGTTTGTATTTTCTCAAGACTTCAGAAAATTCACCCAGACTGCAGCTCCTAAAAATACACAGTTAGAAGAAAGGGTTTTAACTGGTGCTTAGAATCAATAGAATGCAAAACTGTAGGAAATCAGACTGCCTTAGTTGGAGAAAGCTGACCTGAGTAGAGATGCTGCTGCAAAAGGTGGAGCGGAGAGGTATTAGGCATGAAAGAGTGTGAGGAGACTGGCATGGCTAGCGAAAGCTCACATTATTAGTGGAGAAGACAGGGAGAAGCATGCTGGAAAAGATAGATGGGCAGTCTTCCACAGGTGACTTTCATTGTAACAAGTTCCTTAAACACAGTTAAGTAGGAAGTAATGGATAAATTCAAGCCAGGGATGAGATAGTGAGCTGCAAAGATGACCTTTGTAGCTCCATTTGCCATGTACTGCAGGGAGGAGAGGTGCATATCAGATCTGGGATGTGAATTCTATAGTAATAAAGATGAGAGATGCAGAAAGATCTTGTGAATACTGGATGTGAAGAAAAATTAAAGTCTGTCCACAAATGAGATGGATGGAGCAAGAGAGTGAGTAATTGCAACACCTAAGCCACACAAGGGCTGGCTGTAGAGTCTACTAGAAGAAGAGCAGTAAAAGAGCGTATAAAGGAAGATCAGGATTTCATTTTTACCCAGTATTTTAATTAATGGCAAAATGTACAAGAGGGAGCATGCATTCAGGATACCAAATGACCCAGCCAAACCCATGTATTCCACAAAGCATTAACGTTTCACAAAGCACACGTTGCTGTGTTGTTTCATCAGACACGCTGCTCTGGTTTGTATCATATGATATGGCAGCCACTCAGGCAGGCGGGGAGCAGTGCAGTCTGTAATTTCCTGGTCATATGTAACTGGGTGGGGAAGTGCCTGATCCTTGGGGTGAGTAATGCTGGAATCGCACCATGAGGCGCCCTGCTCTTTGCTATTTGTGGCAATTGAGGCATTGCTATTCAGGCAGACATTCCCCACGGCATCCCAATGCTCTTACGCTCTGCTACACTTACAACACCCTCCTTGTAACCTGTTTCACTGCGCACTCGATCACTTTCCCATATTCCCAGCCTTTCGCCGGGGTTTGCCGCCCTGAGGACGGCAGATCGGGGCGCGACACGCCCGCGTCCCCCCGGCCACGGTGCTGCGGGGCAGGACGGCCCCTGCCGCCCTCGCTCCCAGCCCGAGCCCACGCAGAGGCCGTGCTGCGGCGTTTATTTTGGAAATCCTTCGGGCTGTTTAGCGGCTGGAGGGTTGGTGGGGGGCACCCCGTCGCTCCTCCCCGCCCGCCCCCCTGCCCGCAGTGGGGGCGGCCGCAGCCTCCCCGCCGCGCCGGCCCGCACCAGCAGGCTCCGGCCCCCCCGCGAACAACGCGGGGCGAGGCTTGGTGGGTTTTTTATTATATTTTTTTTTCCTTTTTCCTGCCCCGAGAAATTTTCCAACGTGTGTTTTTCTCCTGCCGAGCTGATTTACGAGCTGGGTTTGGCGAGGGCCAAGGCTGCTGGCCCCAGCGCGGGGAGGGCGGCGGGGGGGACAGGGGCTCCCGCTGGGCTCCCCAGCCGGGAAAGCGCACGTCTCCCCCCCCGACATGAGCTGTAATTTCCGGCAGAGATTTGAGGTCTCCGACATCTGCATCAAGGCGCGGCAGCTCCCAGCAGCCCCCATGGCCGGGAGCGGGGCGGCCCCTCCTGCCTCCTCCCCAGCCATTTGTGTTTTACTCATTTCCTGCTCCCAGTAATGAGGCCAGCGATGCCAGGGTGGTGGCGGTGCTGCTGAGAAGGCAGATTGTTACGCACACACATACACATGGCTGTTTTTGTTTCAGGATGAATTTTTAGTGCTCGTGAAAGGGAGGGACTAAGCGGAGTTTGCTGGAGCCTGGCGCAGGACCAGCAAGCTTCCCGGCAGCCCTCTGCCAAAAGAATCCAGACATAGAGCCCCCCTCTCCATCCTGGCTGCTGCAGCCCCTCCTTTCCTGCTCTCTACCCTCGGCTCTGCAGGGGCTTCGCTCCCGGCACAGCTCTGCCCGGGGACCCTGCAGACCCTCTGCCCGCCCTCACCCGAGCCCCTTCGCCGTCCCAGCACAAGGTTCCTCCCGCCGCGCAGACACGGTGCGGTCCTGACCCGTGACTCCTTAATCCCAATCTGTCTTCTGGGTCTGTGGAATTACTGCAGAAGGGTGGAGAGAGTCTGTGATATAAACATATCCTCGGAGTCGAAAACAACTCGAGGCCAAACAGATTCATTACACTAGTGCCTTAAACTAGGTGAAATGTCGACGGAGTTACTCAACATCACAACCCCAAACTCTCGGTACAGAAAATAAACAGACCTTCTAGTGATGTTTTGTATAGTTTCCAGTCCAGCCCCAATCCACCGATCTGTTTCATTCCTCAAGGGGCCGCAGGGACGTGGGTCTCCTGGCATGTAACCGTGTTCCCCTACGCATCCACTACAGATGAACCGTGTCATTTGTGTCCTGTTACAGTGTACTAACAGGATTCTGCAGGTTTTGTTCAGTTTGTTTCTGTTATTTGGTTTTGGTGTTTTTGGGGGTATTTTTTTTATTTGTTCTTTAATTTGTCGTTAAAGAAAAAAGAGAACAAAAAACTTTTTTGGCTGCAGCTATCAGCTCATTTTTTGGTTGCTTTTGAATGCCAAGGCCAGCAGGATCCAGGAATTCATCTACTGGTGCCAGCAAGAAAGCACTGACCCAAACAAGGGAGCCAGAATTTGGACTGCAGTCCTTGCCAGGGATCAGCAAGAGGCCAGAGAGCCCATGCTGCTGAGTCATCACTGCTCCAGCTGCTACAAGCCTTTTCTGGGGACGCGCTGTTGCTAAGATTCCTGGGAGCTGACTGATTGCTCCTTCTATAGTCATGTAACACACGCATACACGTCAAAGGAGTAAGGAACAGCAGCTGGGGCCAGCTCAGAGCGAGAACACAGCCTGGTGGCCATGAGCAGCCAGGCTCGGTGGCTGTGCGGAACTTCCGCACGTGGAGCAGGCCTAGAGCTACCTCACTCCCAGCGAGCTCCTCCTGTCTCCCACTCATGGTGCCTTTTCAAAAATAAACAGTCCAGGCAGTGGTACTGTACAAAGTTTTCTTTGTATTTGCACGTTTCACCATGTTTCCGCCCTGAATTTAGAGGTAGGAACATGCTTGAAGAAGTCTGTGCAGTACATTCCTTGCAGGGTCAGTGTTGGGTCATTCCCTTCATACAGTAAATAAATATATCCAATTCAGCAGGCAAGTAAAGTGAGCACTTTCCAGTTCTGGGGCTCAGAACTGAAATAGATGACATTTCTCATTAAGCACTGTCAAGTTTCAGAATATTCTGCAGTTCAACACATTGCACAGGGAGGGAATGCTTCTTTGTGTGCATCCTGCATTTTCCTTCTCCCAACTTAATATTTTTAATCTTTTTATTTTCCTGCCTTTTATCTGCCTGAGATGCTGCAGTTACCCTTGTTTCCTGCTTCACATTTGACACTCGACAAACTAGATGTACTGAGGTTTTCAAATCTCTCCACTCACGTCTAGGTTGTTAGAGACTAAGGGTATGGGACCTGTCTTCTCTCTCTGACATTAGACACATCACTAATTTCAAAGGAATAACTAATCACACTAACATTTAATAATAACACTAATGATTCCAGAGCCCAGTCTCCCTGCTTCTCTTCATTGCGTGTTGAGCTGCCAAACTCAGAATTACAAATTGCCAAATGAGGTTACAGAGCACTTGAGTTTTGTGGTTACTTTTCCAGTAGCACCTCAGAGTCCTACCTGTGGTCCAAGATCCCTCTATACTGTAATACTAAAAAAAGGCTCTCTGCCCCAAAGTGTTCACAGTCTAATAATAAGAGACGAGCAATGAGCAGAGATAGACAGGGGAGGCCCAGCAGGCAATTAATTGTTTTTGGCCAGCGTGGTGGGAGGTAGTTTTCACAAACAAGCAAACCAACTGAATTTTAGGGCAGATTCAGGTCAGGAAGGAGGAGATCCTCAGTTTTCAACTCAATTGCTCCTCTTTGCAGGAGAAAATAGGCACCTGTGGCTATTTCCAAGCAGGAGCTTTAACTATTGCATAAGGTCAGTAGCACATTTAAGTTCACTTCTGGCCAAATCAACACAGAAATAGTCTCTAGCAGATGAAATCTGTTTATGTAGACAAATGTAGATGTAGACAAATGCAGACATGGATAAACTTACCTGTTAAGTGTTTTGAGAAAGCTGGTAAGAAATCGTATACATACCAGTATAGAAACAAGTAAAGTCTAAATTGCTCAAAGTGCATATGGGCAATCTCCATCACACCAAATGTAGGAAAAGCCTGAGGGACACAGCAAAAGTGCTAGGAAAAAAATGTGCCTGGGGACTGGAAGAAACCATTCTGTACTGACTGTAAAGGGACAATTTAAATTGTAGAAAACAGAGGGGAAAAAAACACTACACGCACAAAGTTTCTAATTACTTGCATACACAGACTTGGAAGCTGTATTTGGCTTGTACTAAGGCACTATGGTGCTTTGACAGTGTGCCTGCATGGGTGGTGAAAGACATGTATGTTGAGGTTCATCCTTCCACTCCGTGCAGTTAGGCATGCTGTGCTTAAAAAAATCTGCAGTTCCAACATTGGAATCATGCGTCTTTTGTTAGCCATGAGTGGTTTTATGCCCCTAGAATGACTTGCACTTCATAACACAGGGAGCTCTCTTGGATATTGCTTGCAGAAGCTCACCATCAACACAATGAATAAAGTATATCCTGAACTAAAGATGCTGCACAACATCCCCCATTCCCCAATTTAGTGCACTTTGGTATCATGAGACCCCTTAGGTCTGTTGTAAAGCATCAGTCACGACTTGTATTTGAGACACATGTCTCCTATGGCTGGAATAGATGGTAAAGGATGCCTGAGAACAGCTTAGACTGCAGATGACAGGAAGCCTTAACACTGGCTTTGAAGAAGAGCTCAAGCTCTGCTCCATTCTGAGCCGTACTGTTTGTGGTTCAGCCAATCCTACCAAAACTATCTCCGGGGCAATCAGATCTTCTGTGCTACTAATTGGTGTCAAACCTCCCATATTCAAACAAGATAGCAAAGTGGCCCATGAAGAGTTGTTCCTGTGCTCCTCTTTGTCAGTGAAATCTTGGACAGTCCTCAGCAGAGCTTCAGGTTTGGTCATGGTATGGGTAGTGCTGGTAGCTCTGTATTCATTCTCCTGGGCCTGCCTGCAGTGCTAGCTATAGCTGGCCTCTGCAAAACTTTCTTACTCCAGACACTAGTGATATTTAGAGAGCCTTTGAAATGGATCCTTTCTGCTTGTAAGCATGTTTGTTCTCATGAGATGGACAGGGATGGCAGCATCCTCTGCCTTCAAGGAAGTCATGTGAAGAGCTCCAGAAGGCCTTGGTCTTCCCCTAATACTTTCTACACCAAGGCCATCTTTGATACTATCCAAGAATATATTAGAAAAGCCTCTTTCTTTGCATGTTGATAGCACTTTTCTTCTGAACCCTAGGATAATGAAAGACAAGGCATTCTGCAAACAGGGTCATGGCTTTACCGATCACTTTGCTTAAAGATATAAATCTTCTCTGGCTTTACTGAAGACAGATATGAAAACAGCAGAGAAAAAACAAGAAGGTGAAAGAAAAAAAGAGATAAAAAGAAGGCATGAGTGAAAAGAGGTAAAACAGTGAGAGAGAGGAAAGAAACAACTTGAAAAGTACAATTAAATCAGTTATAATGAAGAAAAAGGTTTGACCTTTCCTGAGATGTGGGAAAGAACCAGCCCAGTGGGATGCCATGCATTGTTTTGCTCTCAGGTACTCTATAGGGAGAGTTTATGAGCATATGGTGAAAGGAATTCCATGCAGTACAAATAGAGATGCTTATATAGGTAATGCCCCTGCTTATACAGCTTAGGCCAGTCTTGGTCTGTCCAGACAAAATAAAGTCCTGTGCCAGAGGGTTCAGAGCTGTTTTCTAATGTAAGAGCATTTGACTTGATGGTAGCAGGGATCCATGTGGCATTGCACCCCAAATCACAAGCCTTTTATGGCATGTAAGTTTTAGCCTTTCTGATATTTTGATCCTGCAGCTTTAAAATTAGGTTTTCTCCAGTGCACTGTAGTAATATACTCTTCCCAAGGTCATGCCACAACTCTTGATGTACCAATACTAAACAACTCCAATATCTACAGATACCAGGCAATCTCCTAGCCACTGGGAGATTATATTAATGTCAGTGTAAAGGGTCTGTCACGGGGAGAGAGATCAGCACTCCCATGTGCATGCTTTTGAAGGCCCACAAACCTTTAGTCCAAAAGACTCAATAGGATTGTAATAGGACTATAATTCATAGAAGCGTCATGGCACTGCTTTACTGTCAGTGTTGTAAAGGTTTTAAAAAGGGTAGTTAATCATTAATTGGTTCATTATACTAGAACACAGTATCAATTAAAATTAAAACATAAAAATCTAAATAAAACACACATATCCACCAGCATTTTACAGCACAAATGTTTAATTTAACGGTAGCTCACTGGCTGCTACATTCCCGTGTCCAGCTTTCTTCTGACACAGAGCAAGCCGGAGAGTGCTGTAGCACATCAGCCTTACAGACAAAATACTTTTCCAAATTTTCTTTGCATAACTATTAGCAGGTTTTATTTCATCAATGGTAGGACCATATGTTTCTATTTTTACTCTACTGTATTACAATCCACCTAAAACTTCTTTCCCTCTACTATCAAGTAGTTCACTTGCAAAACCAGGGTGAATCCCCATTTCTCAGAAAGGATTCAATTGCAAGATGCTTCGGTGAATTTTAATGTTAGCAAGATCTAGTTTTACCGTCCATATTGCACTACATTTAGAGAGAAATTTGAAACTAAACCTTAACTATTTTTCTGAAAAAAATGAGCAAAAGAGGTTTCTGAAGGCATAGCAACTCACAGGGTTCAGTAATACACAACAGGGCTCCAAGTCAGGAATGTATTAACCTGGAATGCCTTGCAGTGGAGCATGAGATACCGGTTCATCACAGCATCACTGCTGAGCAGAGTACTTAATCACTTGCTCAGCATTAATACTGGTATGGAGAGGTTAAAGAGAATTAATAGAGGACAGGGAAGCACCCAGCTTAAAAAGGGGTAAAAGTGGACTTTGACATTGTAAGCAAGTCAGCTAGCTTCAATATCTGAAAGAACACTGGAATAAATTATCAAATAATCAATTCATAAGCATCTAAAGGATATCAAGGTAATCTAGGACAACTTGGCTTCATTTGTTAAGAACAAATAATGTCAAAGCAATCTTTTTTGACAGTGTAACTGCCTAATGCTGAATAGCAAAATAATAGGTATTTATGTCTGGATTTTATTAAGGATTTCAGCGTCTCATCTAACCTTCTTCTAAGCATATGGCAGAAATGTGAGGTAAATTTAGTCATTGTGAAATAGGAGCACAATTTGTGAAGATACATTTTGAAGAAAACTTCTCAGTAAGGGGCTTGCTGTCAAAAAGGTGGCTAGCATTTTAAAAGGAGCCTCCATACAGGTCTGTGCTGGTCCTAGTCAAAGGCAGGTGGTATCCCTTTCTTTGTTTCAGCATAAATTAGACAGAGCTCTGTGAGCACTTTTTAAGATATACTGCCTTAGAATAAGAGTGTTCTCTGAGAGCCCTTATGGTCCTACATGTCTTTATTTTCTATTTACTTCACTATTTGACCAAAATAGGAATTTTCTGATTTTTATTAAATTTCAGTTCTGCAAGCTGATTTCAATAGCTCTGTATGACTTTACTTAAAACCTCAGAGTAGGGGCACATGAACAGGTTAAGCTGAGGTTGTTGATTTGTCTCTCAAATTGATATAGCCCTTTTCCTGGTTTGACCAGAGGGTAGCTTATGCTTTTGTATGCATGTGGGCCAGCATGCAGCCTGCACAGGTTTTCAAACTCCTGCGCTGCCCGCTTCTCTGCAGCTGCTATGGTGAGTTTGATGCTTAAAGCTTTACCTTTCCAATTCTGTGTCTCTAGCCCAAGAAAATGTTTAATAAATCATATGTAATAAATTGTGAACTGATTTTGGTATGAAAATATAATATATCTGGAAGAAGGAATATATTTTTGTCTAGGGTGCTTGATTTTTAATCTTATCTTTGTGTGTAGCACAAGCATAAGACAGGAGTTTGAGCAGCTGAAGGGAAGATGGGTCAAGAAAGTTTTCAGGGGTAAAGGGATTAAGTACACATGAACCAGCAGCAATCAAGTTTTCTGCTGCAGCCAGTCTTAGGGATGAAAGACTGATTCTTCCCTTGATGTGTGTCCCAGATTCTTGTTGGCAAAACCTGTAGCCACACACTTATCATTTTGAGTGTCATGTGTCCCACAGAGTGTGGAGACCAAACCAGAATATGTGTGCTGGAGCTTGTGACAGCAACAGCAGTAGCAACTGAAAAAAACCCAGCCCATATCAAATCCCAGAATCAGAATGATGCAAAGATTAATTCATTTCAGTGGGCTGTGTGGTGTCTGACTAGGGGTTATTTCAAATCAGCAGTCACACCTGTCATAGGTTCTATAAAACACAAAAGGAGGAGAAGAAAACCCTGCATGTACACACATACACCACTCTTTCATGTTACACACTCATCAGGTATTCAGAGAGGAGAGTTACATGAGTACAAGTAAAAAACTGTTGATACCCTTAGCACTACCATCCCCTTAGTGTTACTTTCAGATGTTTGATGCATTTCCATGTAGCAATTTTATTATTTTCCCTCCTTGATAGCTTCTCTGTGACTCCATGGCTGCAGCTCTCACCATGTCATCCTCCCAGTGAATAAGGGCACAAGTCCTGGCTGTGGAAAAGCCACAGGTCAGAGGCTTTGCAGTTCTGCCAGCTACTTCTCCACCCAAATTGTGCACAGTCGTAGGTATGCAAGGCCTGCCCTATAATAAGAGTCATTATTCACTTACTCTGTGAAAAGATTGAGAAGAAATTACTTTGTAAAATTTCTTTCTCACTACTCAATACAGAGTTGTGCTGAATGACCTTACTGATGAACATGATTACATACTCTGGTAAACCAGTGTATGTAAGGCAGTGAATTGGGTGTTACTATGCTTTTTACCTCCATCACATCCATGGTAGTTGGCTTGTGACAGTGGTTTAGGACAGGCTGGGCTTAATCAAGCTAGAGAGAAGTTGTGCAGTGAAGTCCAAGGAGAGAGAGGGGATCAGTCTGTTCTCTGACAGCGTTATGTTCTCCTGAGTTAAGTACCCTTCTATTCCAAATCCTTGTTCAAATTAGTGAGCCAGTGGCATGAGGATATCCAGGTCCCACCCCTCTCTCCACATCCTTTAACACTAACTGTTCCACAAGTGACCAGCTGAAGAACAGTTCATTTTGTTCTGGGTGTATCACAAACCATAGATCTTCAGCAGGTGTTTTTGTCAGGTTTTCAGTCATGTAAGGGATGAGCCAGGGCTGAGTAAGAGCATATTTTTAAGCTCTCTCTTGAATTAAAGAACACCAAGAGCAGAATTTCTCCTGCATACTAGACAAGATAATTGACCTCACTGTTAAGCTTTTTCTGGTGTGTTTATTTAAATCTGCCTTGTGTCTGATTTAAACCACCAAATATTGATAGGTGTTTTTTCTTAAAAACAATACAGTCAAGTACAGTCAGAACTCTTTCCTCTATATCCACTTAGAGATTGTAAATAAACTGCCTTAAATAAACATATTAAGCATCCCAGTCTGTCATAGAGGGATGTGTTTTATGACTCCCATATTATTTCTGTAACTTGCTTCAGAACCCTTTCCAGCTGATCAATATCCTTTCTTCAGATGTGTGTCTTTGGTTTTCTCTCATCATCTTGAAATATTTTTCCAGGTCCCTGTGGTCCTGGAGACACCCCCATTTGGGAAGTTCTTGTGCTAGTTATATGACTTAGGACTTGACTGTAGTCAGACGTGTTGTTTGGATAAGCCCACCTTACAAAGATCTCCAGGTGGATCTTTATAACTACCATGTCCCATCATTATTTATTTCTCTGCCAATTCTTCTGTCACAGAAATGGATTCTCTATTTTTCTTTTAGTTAATTAATAGAGATATTGAGTAGTTTTGCACTCAAAACAGATTTCTTAGGTGCTTGGTAGAATAATTCACATATAATGATAATCCTCTGTTTACAATTACTTTTTTTATGAGTTGAGTGGGAATTGAATTTGTTTAGCAAGGGTGACATTGATTTATGTAGTGATACTTTTTTATCAAATGCCAAGAAAGACAAAGTCAGCTGCCTTACAGAAACCTGTATCAGTACCATTTACTTTATCACCCAAATTTGTAAACGCATCAAAAACAATGCTGATGGTTTTACTGGGACAAGATATTCCATATTGTCCCTTTTTTTGGTATCAGTCATGTTACCCTCTTTTTATACTTCACCAACTGTTTCCCAGTTTCACAGAACTAATACCAGGCTAAGTAGTTCAGAACCAAACAACAATGCTATTTAGCTTTGTAAATATTTGCACACATCATATTGTATTCTCCAGTGCACTAGAATTGTCTTGGTATTCTGAAGCTTATTGAACAGAAACCAAAATGAAAAATTCAGGGTGGCATACACCTTGCCTAACATGAGCTTTCTAAACCTTAGGACCCTGTGTAAATTAGCCACTTAGGTGTCTTCTGTAGTCTGCTAAGAGGGCAGTTTGCTTTTTTGTAAGGTATATTTCTGAGTAGGTGAGATGAAATGCCAGAGGATGAAATGTCCTTTGGTGTGCTGTTTTGTTTCTCTGTGAAGTGCATGAGGTGAGCAGTTAATTGATCTTTTGGGTAGCTGGTCTGTTTAGATGCTTGCCAGCCTCACAAAGTTCCTCGTTCCTCCTTTTAATAGTCTTGTTCCCAGACATGCATAATAATTTTTATTCATCTGACCAGAATATGTGGACTCTAAATACTTCCTTAGCTAGACATCTGGCTTCTCATTTTTATCCCATTAACCAATACAGACACACTGATATGTCTTAATTATGTACCTCTGTTGAGATATTTTGGTGTCCAGGCAAGGCAATTGATTACTTAGGGACAGTACCTGCAGTCTTTGACTGAAGAAGGAGATTATATGGCCCTTCATTTGGGACTGTTCATACAAAGAAGAACTGCAGACACATTGTATGGCATAGTCCAGTGTGCAGTTCCTAAATTGTTACCAGTGGTGACATCAGGAAGTTAAAGGAGACATAGTAATATTATTCCAGTATAAACAAAAAATTCCAGTATAAAGAATGATTACAAAAGAAACTGAGATTCTATGTATTGCTATTTCAAAAAAAAAAACAAACACCCAGAAAAAAAGACATGTCCTTTTATCTTGATTTATATTTCTCTATGTTAACCAAATTCAGTAACAATGGATTTAATAAATATAAAGGGTTTTTACAGTTTTCCAGACCTCTATATCAGAGTAAGAAATGTCCTACTGGGTCATATCAGTGGTCTACCAAGCTTAGTTTTCTGATTCCAGCAGTGCTAGCTGGAGACTGTATTTGGGGAAAGTACATGAGTATTTGATCAAAATAGGTATTATAAAAATCAGTGTTGCCATTATTAACCAAATCTGGTTTCTTGTGGGCCACTATGGGAAGGATTCTGCTAAGGCATTTGTCCTACTTGCTATTGAGATGTCTCCTTTTGGACATTTTGGAAGCACAGGGACAATCCCTTATTGTTCTTCAAGCTGTTGTTCCTGGAGTCATGGGACTGTGTGCTTTCAAGATTTGTTACGTGGACACATCCTCATGACAGCAGATAACAGATGGAAGAATTGACCCCTTAACAATTTCAGAAATCAGAAAATGAACAGCAATGTTAGAATTTGAAATTGTCTCGTTGTTTTAGTCCTTGGCTTTTGTTGTATGAATGCTTAGCACTGGCTAGTGGTTTGGTTAGTCCCTCTGTGCCTCTGCTTCCTGATTTTAAAATGCAGAAAGTAATATCTCCCTCCTTCATGGGAAATTGTCATTATGAATATATTAAAGATTATGAGATGTTCAGATACTGAGGAATAGGCTCTATCCCACTATCTGATCTAGAAATATGTAAAATACAGAGACTTCCAAGAAGTGGCTGGAATCTCTTTTTAAAGGGAAAAAAATTCCATCTGAGGAGGTTATAAGAGCACTGGGAAAATGATCAAAATGTGAGCATGACCATTACAAAATAAGAATGTGGAGACATCAGAAGAAAGATTAAAAGGAAGCTTTAAGCAGGACATTTTCACAGATGTGGTTATAAGGGAATCACATGGGAGTGGGAGAATTCTGCCTAGAGCTGGAAGACCCAGTGTGGATGGACATGTCTTTTCTGCTTTCAAATTCCAACATCAACATTTACTGGGCGTGTGGCTCTGAGTAAGTCATTCCATGTATGAGGCACCATCCTCTCCACTGGTGGCACAGGGGTAATGGACCATGACAGGGAGATGTGAGATTACAGATGGGGAGATTGCATGAACTGATGTCTAAAACATTGTAAGCTCTTCATGGGGATATACTAGAGGAAGATCAAAAATACCACCATTTGTTAGTCATAACATTGACTAGAAACATTTGGAAGAACATGGACTCTGTTTTTGTTTTAAAAATAGAATGGATATTATCCTTAACGAAAGACAGAGAAGTGACTCAGGGACAGTTGTTCTGGTGCAGGGGCATATCACCCATCTGATCCCTGCAGTGCAAGCAAGAGGTATCTGCTATCCTCTTTCATAAGAATCAGTTGCCAGATCTGGCTGTGCCTCAGACCAGTCCTGGACCACCTGAGGATGAACAGTCTTTTCAGTCTTCCTCCTTTGAGAGGAAGAAGTGCCAGGTGCGATGTGGCTTTTGGAAGGTGGGAACCATGGAAACTAGACTGAGAACAGACAGTGCAATTCCCCTGTTCTGTAGGGAGACATTGCCCATGGTTTCTGCCTTGTGGGCAGTGTTGGAACAGGCAACATGTGCTGGTAAGCACAGAGAGGACATTGCAGAGCACCTGCAGTGTCCAGACTTCAATCAGGCAGGTCGGGATTCATTCTCCTCTCCTTATTCTGAATAACCAAAACATGCCTTCAGCTGCCATTTCAAGACACAAACCATGAGTATCTGGCACCTGTATAAACCATCTCACTGAATTAAAAGAACCAGAGTGTATCATAAAGACCTTTAAGCAACCTGTTTGTTTCCAGGTAATTGAGAGGCTGTCTTGGTGTTAGCCAGGAGTTTCTGGTCTGGATTTCAAGCATCTTTCCTCTGTCTGTGACACTATTGCTTCTTTGTCACCTCCAATCTCATTGTGGTCATCTCACATTTAATATTTAAACTTGGCATTCCTTGGGCAGGCCCATTTTTTTTGTCTCTGTTTGCACACTGGCTAACACAGTGGGGTACTGGTCCATGACCAGGACTACTGGGCACTATGCTAATGATTATAATGGCAGTAGTTAATAAAGCTTTGTTCTTTGATCTCTGGGCTTGCTGAGGCAGTCAGCTGCTGTAATTGTTCTCTGCCCTAGGGCTGAGTGTGTAGTCTGTTTGCTCTTTTTGGCTATATCTGTTGGTTTGATCTCAGTGCCCCCTCCAATATGTTCACCCTGTCTTCAGACTGGCGGACTGGAGTCTCTAAAATGGTTTTGAGGGCAATTAGCCAGGCCGCCTTTGGATCCACTCCTTCCACTGGGAATAGCTTGTATTTCCTTGTATGTTCTACTGCTAGTGTTAACTTTCTCCATGCTCACACCAGCTCCCAAATAAGGTGTTCACATTTCCTTGTTGTGCTGCTGCCTTGTCATGATATGGCACTGTTGTTTACACTGATAAATATGTGGATTATTCATAGGCCACTTGTTACTTCCAAGTCTTTATATCCATACACAACTTCTGGGCTGACTGGGGATTTCAAGTGGAGAAATCAGAAGCAATAAATATCTCTGAATGACTATCCTGAACATGTCAGGTGATCCAAGAAGGAAATCTGAGAGGATAAAATGGTGTGGATTTGTGTTTCATGTCTCAAATCATACATGCTTGTACATTTTTTTTTGGGGGGGGGGATGTATTGCCAGGGAAAGTTGTATGTGCAGTCCTGGAAATGTCAGTGGAGATCTCTCTGCAGCCTTGAGGGAGGCTTGTACCTTGGTGGATAGAGGGAGACTTCTTCGCCCCCGAGCAAATGGCTTCTCCAGAGCAACTTGCTTTACCACTTAGTACTTAAATTCCTCTACAGAAGTGATAAAAATTTGTGCTTCGCTCATCCTTTTTTATGACTTAAAAATTAATTCTAAGGCCATTGCTAGTTCCTTGACAATTGAAGGGGCTCCCATCTAACTATCCTGCTAGATAGCTGAACTTTATCCTGCTGATATCAGCCATGCTGCTAAGGTCTGAGTGGTGTCACTGGGACAAGCCAGCAAAAAATATTGTGGATATCTGAGGTCCTAAAAAGATGATAGATAGGTGTGGCCTGTTCTCCCCAGGAAGAACTCTTAACACTTTTTGCAGAAGTGGAGTGGTGCCATCTGCTTGGAATGTTTCTGCAGGTGTGATACCGTTTAGATCTCAATATACCTGTGTGCCATCAGAAGACAGAGTGTGAGGAGGTAAGAATCTGGAAAAATGGGAACTGAAACCTTCTTGCCTTTATTCCAGACTCTGTCAAAATAATTTCCAAGCCACACAGAGCAGCTGCAATACTGCACAGGTCTAACATTAAAGAAGAAACTAAACTAGTGAGTCACTCCAGGAGGGCTGGACTGAGGCAGCAAAGTTTGGAAACTTCATCTCTTCATCAAAGCCACAGGAGTCCACGGAATGGCCTGGACTGGCAGGATTAGAAATACAAGGGTGTTAGAGAACATGGCAGGAGACCTAACCCAGATTTGGAGACCTGCCTGAACAAACACCTATGACGGAGAGCTGAGAAATACAATATTTGTGCTTGTGTGAGAACCAGCTGGGTGGAATAGTAATTATCATCTGCTGAATTGGCCAGAGCATGGTGGAAAGTCAGGACAGATCTTTTCTAGCTGGAGAATGTGACCTATCAAAAATGATTGATTGTTTCTCAGGACTTGCTAAATTTTCCAGGTCATTCAACATCACTCCAGCTGCAGCAGTGGAGAGGACAAAAACATTCTTGCAACAAAATTGTCTGTTCACTTTGGAGTTCCAGAGCAGGTTATATCTGACACAAGGTTTCAATTTTCTCATGAGGTCTTTTGAGGCATTTGCAAGCACCTTGTTAAATCCAGGTCCTATTTTACTTGGGGAAAATGTTTCCTGCAGTGAAGACAATCAAACATTTCCTTTCTGAATTCTCATACTCCTATCCTCTCCTCTTGGCAAAGCAATCAATACCTCTAGCAATGGATTCAGCCTTGCAGATGAACTGTGGGAAGAGAGCTGAGGCCCAAGCATCTCACTCTGCCAGATCCTTGCTGGCTGGACTCCTTAAGTCTACAAAAGAAGGAAGATCAACATAAAACATCTGAAAAGCAGAACTTGGAACAGTCAGCTTCTTCTGAATACTAAAATCCCAAGAGTTTCTTTTCCAAACAAGACAGGGCAGTTCAGGGAAGAGCCAGAAACTTTCAGTTCCATTTTATTAGTGTGTTAGCAAGAGTCACCCATTAGCTCATTCTCATCTTTCTGCTTCACTTAATGGATTTCAGATACATTCTCATGTCTACTCTGAGACTAACACTGACCCCTTTTGATCCCTAGCCTGTCCTCCAGATCCATTCCTTGCTGCTAGGAAAAGAGAGATGTCTTCTTGCAGTCTTGGTAGAAATAAAGGATCCAAGTGCATTTAAATGCTGGTAAGCAAATGTTATTAAAGGGCAGAATAAACCCTGATGCAAGGTTACACCATTGTATGTAGAGCTGTCCATTCTTGTGCTGTATTGATGTTTCATTCTCATTTTCTTTTGTTTAATGAAAAGTTCACAGTCCTTCCCTTTTCATAAAGGGACTGCAGAATGCATTATGAACATTCAGACTGCCTGCTCAGGGAATAGTTAATGAGCACATAATAAACAAGTAAGAGCTTGTGTAAACAAAAAATAAAGATAATTCTTTATTCACCTCGACTACAGAGTCCTGCGTCTCTGAAATCTTGGCAACCCCCAGACTCAGAGTTCCTCCCTCCACCGGGATGAGACATTAGCTAGTGTATCAAGCAATTACATAGGGTATTTTTTTCTGCAGAGCTGTGACATCATGCCTGGCAGCTCCCCAAGGCACCAGATCCAATTACCTGAGTCACCAGCAAAGGGAAATTGCCAAGGGGCTGTCACTGAAATCAGCTCTGGTGAATGCAAGAGCAGAAAAAGCCAAGTGAAATGGCTGACAGCAGACAGGGGGAGGAAGGGGGGGAAAGGAGCAGCAGTAGTTCCTTATCAGAGACACGGAAGGAGAAATGGATAAGGAAAGGATGAAAAGAACAGAAGGAGAAGGAGCTAAGAAAAAGCCGTAGGGTAAACTCTGTAAGGGGAATTTCCAAGTATTCCCTGTGTCCCACATAAGGAATGATCGGAGCCACTAGATTGACACAGGTTGAATGCTCTTGGAAGAGTTTTTTGGTATGTAATTTAAAAATTAATCTTCACTGTCAATGGAGCTGATGCCCTTTTCTTTTGTGATCCCACCTGCAACCTCCTTTTTCAATTTGCTGCATTTTTCAGCTTTCTGCTAAAGCTGTTTTCAAGGACTGAGAAACAGACCTCGTCAGTGCTTGCTGTTCCCTGCCCTGGGTTATGTTCCCTTTGCATCTGCAATATCTTCCTTGCCTGGAGGAATTTGCAAGGAGTACAAGGTTCCTCTGAAGCTGGCACGTGGAGCCTTGTTTTCATAACCAAGCCTCTAGAGGCTTCTGTTAATTACTTCACCAGAATTCTTATATATAGCAGCAAAATGAAATTCCCCCAACACGGTGAAGAAATATAGGCCTCTGTTGCCTAAGGAGCCAGCACTGAAGTGGTGAGTTTAACATGCACAAAAGTATACCAACAGATATTAAAGCCCAGGCATAAATAGGTTCCCTACACAGATCACATTTGCAAATCGGGAGGTGCTCAAAGGGAGAATTCCACCTGCATGCGGCATAACCAGCTACAGTCACGGAAGGAGGTTTTATGTGCTGGACACAGGCAGCGCACGCACACAGCATTAGACAGAAACACCAGCACATGTAGATGTATCAGGTCAGATGAAGAAAGAGAGTCCATAAACCACAGAAATACACACTGCTCACAAACACAGATTGAAGTACTGTGCACACACAAAAGCTATTAAGATGTAGATGCAGCCTCATTAATCTGAGCTGTTTTACAAACCTTATTCCCTAGCTTTCATAGGGGATTTAGGTGATAAATGAGGCCATTTTGAAATCTGGCAAAATGCCGCCTTCCTCAGAGCATACTACAGAATAAAATTCTTATATAATGTGTAAAGCACAAGGGGGAGGGGGCATCTCCAGGAAGGAACACATGTCTGGGCGTGTGTTTGCATGTAAACTATTAGCTTTATCTCCACTGCAGTGCGTTTGTGCAAGGATTCTGCATGTCTGTGGTGTGCGGGGGGGTACGGATGTACTGCTGAGGCTATGTGAACTGATTTGTGCATTGGATAGGAAGAGAAGGGACTTTGAATGTGAATCTTATACCTGCCCCCATTCCCAGGTTGGAAAACTTGCAATGACTGACCTTCAGGGTCTACTACAAAGGTTATGGGTTAAGCAGGAATAAGGGCCTTAATTTATTGTGGGTCGGTTGGGGAGTTGTCTAGCAATAAAGATATCTTGTCAGCATCATGACCTTTGTTTTGTGTTTGTGAACTTCTGCTATCGGTACCCTAGGGGTTTAGGAGAAATGAAGGATGTGAACAGATATATGGGTTCGTTTATGGTATGACTATCTTGTCATTAATTGTGGAGCCATGTGTGAAAAATATTTACATACATCTTTTCCTTTCACCTCCTGCATTAACATCAGAGTTACAGACACTCAGTAACTTAGCAATTAGTCTTTATTGAGGTTGTCTCTGGCAGTGCAGACCCTCAGGCAGCTTTGAACAGGTGCCACTGACAGAATCTTCTGCAAACAAGTGATGCTTCATCTCCTGTGGACTCATGCCTTTCTCCCTAAATTGTACAGCAGCCCATGTCATCTCTGCATCTTTACAACACCCCATGTGGGTAGGAGACTGCACATATGCAAGTTGCCTGTGTGCTGACTGGGCACCAGTACAAGCAGGCTGACTGGTCAGCTGGCTGCTACCAGAGCACAGAGCGTACCGCTGTTAGATTCTGCCCCGCTACCCCTCTGTGGAGACACTAATTTGGGTTGTAGTACTTGATCCAACCATTCATTTTCATGAAACTTATTGCATGAGGTTTTTCCTGGGATTTAATTGCCTGAGGGTTCTGCGAATTGGACTGCAACTAATCACAGTGTTAAAAGGGTAACAAGGAGAGAGGTGTGTAGGCAGCAAACTCACATAAGCTTTCTTTCCTTGGAAGGTAGTCTAAAGAAGAATATTTACTTCTCTCACCAAGCAGAATTTACTTGGCTTAAGACTGAAGTTAGGCAAGATTCAGACCTATGACACCAGCAGTCTTTGAGTCTGATATCTCCCTGCAGGTATAAAAAAAAGACAGCTTTATCCTGTTGGAAAGCTATTTCCAAGGAATTTTTTTTTTGGGGGAGGAGTTGATTTATTTCTTTAAGATTACCTCCCCCCACTCCAGTTTCAGATAATCATTTCCATGTCTGAAATAACTGACCTATATAATACTGTAGTCTGTCTTTCAGCAGTTTTCTCTAGGCATACTGTCCTAACCGGATTTGTGGAGTGTATTTGCAGAACACAGAGGCAAACCTGAGCTAGCTTTCCTTGGGTTGACTCAGGTTAACCCACTGCTGCTGGAGAAACGTGATCAGCATAGGTAGCTGCCTCAACAATTACCCCATTCCCAGGAATTCCTGCTGCATCTGCAGCAACCCATCCCTCTGCGCTTCCCTTGTCCTCCTCCTCATGTGTGCTAGGTTAAAATTAGTCCTCTTGCATTTCTCTTGGGCAGAAACATGTTTGCCTTCAGCTGTAGCTCCTGTTCTGCAGCTGCCAGGGCAGAAGGCAGGGTGCCGTGGCAGGGTGAGCGTGTGGGATGCATGGGGCGTGCAGAGGTCAGTGGCCCAGCCGGGCACACACCGTCTTCCATGTGCGGAGCGGCTGCTCAGGGCCAGCACTCTCATCTGTGTGTGCATAGAGCGATGGCCCAGGGCACATACCTTCCATCTGTGCATGCCTGCAGTGAGTGCACAGGCATGTGCCTTCCACCTGCCTATGGGTGAAGTGGCTGCTTGCTGGGGACCACCTGGCATCAAGCACATTGTCAGAGCTGTGGTGGGATCAGGAGGCTGGTCCTGGACAGATATTCTTGCTCCTCTCTTTTTCCTTGTGCAAAATTTTTTGGTAAAAAAATGAACATGTTTAGGAGCAGCCCCAAAGGCAGTTCAAGCACACAGATCTATGATGTGTGTTTACAGAATGGACTTAGTTGCTGGGTATATCAACAGCCCAGTTCCAGAAGGGACTGTGGTACAGTACAGAGACCCTATAGCCCCTCTAACATCCTGCTGGGAGCGGTCTGGCTGCAGTGGCACTGAGCTCGATTCACAAGCATTTTGCTGTGCTTGCTTTGTCATGTAGGGTTTGGTTTTGTTTTGAATCAGACTGTTCATCACACATCTCTTCATTTGAATTCAGTGTCCCCATTGTAATGGCATCTGGATCCTGAATAGGTCCTTGAGGTGCCGCTACTGCGACAATAATGCCAATAATGATAATAACTGCAAGGGGAGGATCACAAGAGCAGCACAAAGTTCTTGCTTCTAGCCTTCAGATGGATCAATACTCTGACCTTCGAAGTCAAGGCATATTTATCTACTGAATATATTTTTAATACTTATTTGGAATTTTAATGTGGTTTTATACTACCCCTCTGCCACTTCAGCAATTCGTTTGTGGTACCAAGGTATCTGGGTGGCTTAGCAAGTAGAGGCATTCAAAATAGCCTCTGTAAAAGGTTTCAGAAAGCTTCGCACTCTTTCTAAAATGGCTGCTCTGTAGCACACGTATCTTAGAAGGATAAATGGTGATAGGTGCTTTGAGATTTGTCTGCAGTGACCTGAATGATTCATTGACAACAGTGGTGTGTGTGTGAGTGAGTGCAGAGAAAGCTGTGCAGCTCAGCCTGTCTGTGAGCCTGACATTGACCAAGGAGCACCGTGCTGTCTCCCTGTGCACAAACCCCACTTGCAAAAGCCCCAGAGCGTGGCTTTATCCCCCCTGGCCCAGATGTCAGCCAGGCTGGTGGGTGTCACATAAGCAGGACCCTGTCTGGGATACATCCCGAGCAGCTGGGCTAAGCTTCAGCTGTTGTGATGGTATGTCATGATCTGTGTCCCATGGGTGCCTTATCTGCAGAGGATGCTGGTCTGTCTCCTCTATCTGCTACTTCAGTTCAAGCAGCTTCAGAGGGGGAGACAAAATGGATGTTATGGGTATTTACATATATCCCTATTTATATGTGGCATTTTAGACATAGATAGTGTACAGTGCAATGCAACCTCTACAAGCATAAATGGAGCCTGCTTTCAGCTTCAGCCCGCACAGCAGCACGCACTGAGCCTTTCCTTACAATAGTGCTGGTCCTCGGCTCTGGTCAGAGTATGGTGCATTCCAGCGAGGAGTGAGATTTCACAGCTGAACCCCCTGAGGTGGCCTTGTTCTCCAGCCTCCTGTTGTTGCACAATAAGGGATGGGGTGTCTAACCGAGCCTGCAGCTCTCATGTTGCTGGCAGGGAGTGGAAACGGCAGCAGCACGATTTCTGATGAAATGTACCCCATGACCTCTTCTGTCCAAAGCAGGAAGCCATTCCCCAGGGGCCTCCTGCCATCTGCATATCCCTGGGCTAGCAGGGAAGTTTTCTGTGGTAGGCTTGTGACCCCCAAAGTGGGTGGGTTTTGCATACAGAGCATTCTTCCTCCTTTTAGAGGATGCAAAACGTGTGCCAGGAGCTGGGTCTGCAGCATTCCCAGGAATACAGTGTACATGACTGTGTGTGTGGTAGTGGGAGGGGAGGCAAGGGGATGGGAATGGAGCAGAGAATAGAGAAGAACACCCTTTCTGCCATGCAAAATCTGTCCTCCCTCCTCCCTCCCTGTCCTCCCCTCTTCCTTTTTTTTTTTTTTGTATCTCCACATCTGTGCAGAATTTCAGGCATTTGAGCCTCCCAGGAGACAGCATCATTTTTGTGTTAAGGATGCTTATTGAATTTGACAAATGATGATTTATGACAGGGCAACCCACATGGGGCGCAGTGAGGAGTCTCAGTGCCTCGTCACGGACTGGGATTCTGTTTCATTCCCATCTCAGCTCCTCTTTTGCCTCTTATTGGAGCTTAGAGCAGATCAGACTCGACAGATACTGGGAATGTATTGCCTAGCCGAGAGAAAGAGTGTGAGAGAGACCATGACAGAAACAGAGCAAAGTGAGGAGCTGATCTCCCAGTGTCTCTCCCTTTAACCCATGACCACACCTCCAAGACCTTGTAGGACACTCAATAAATAAATTAAGTGCTCTGGTAGCCTGGGTTTGATTCCAACTTCACTAAATTTTCTGCATGTCATTAACAGTCTAAATTCAGTTTTCAGTCCCTATTAGCTGTCCTCTGGGCCTGGATCTTCTGGATGCAGCTCACTCAGATCTGCAACAGTCCATCCTTGCTACTGTCTCCTTTGGCCATTCTAGTTCTACTGTGCACCTTTGACTTCCAGCATCCTCTCTGTTCTGGTCTGGGAGCCCACACACAGCTCTGCCTCTGCACTTCAATCTTCGCTGCAGATGCAGAGAAAGTTGAGCAGGGCCAGGTCTGGCAGGACTCAGAAACTGAGGCTTCGTGCTGCACTGTGCGATCGTGGCCTTGCTGCTTCCAGAACTAGTTCAGATCTTTGAGCAGCTTTGCCACTTCTGCAAAATGTAAAGCCTATCCTGATAAATCTGGCCCAGGTAGCACCCAGTGGGGTTGTTTCTGGACCCTGTTGCAGGGGATGTGAAGGCTGGGAAGGAACTACGGTGGAAAGACATACCAGAGATTTCACACAAATCCTGCTGGATTCAGCAGGGCCTGTTAAACCTGGCTTAGTACCAACCTGGACAGACCTGGACTCCCTTAGAGCCAAGCAGGTGTCTTTCCACTGTGCTCTGAGCATGGTAAAGCTCACTTAGTTCAAGGACTATATAGATGCAGAAAGGCAGCTCATGTCTGGCATTGTGCCCAAACTAATAAACCTTCCCAAACCCAGAGTACTGGGAGGTGCAATGTGAAGACACTTGAGTGGTCCTTTTGGGAAGCAGCCCAGGTCCAGAAGGGTTGATGCTGAGCCAGAGCTAATAATCCCTGCTGGACTCGGGCTGAGCTTGTGTACAATGACTGGGTGTCCCTGCATTGCCTTTCCAGCACATCCTGTGGGCCTCACATTAACAGGGCTTTCTGCTGTCTGAGGTATATCCCAGCCCCCTTATCTTGGGTCATGGAAACTTGAGAGTAATGTCTTGAGGAGAGATGGTGCTTGTACCAATCCTCTTGGTGATAGCAGTCTGTGAGAGGCAGGAGGGTGGGAAGGTCTGGAGGGAGACACTCCTCTGCTGGCAGTGAGTGAGGGGGAGGCTGGGCAGCACATGGCTGCTGCAGATGGAAGCCATTAACCAGGAATGTCTGTGATGTGGTCTGGAGCAGTGTAAACAAGGGCCATGAATTATCCTGCACCTTGTAAGCAGGGCTGGAAAGGATCCCCTGCCATCCTCTCCTTCCCTCCCTCTTCTCCTATCTCCCTCCTTCCTTTCACCTCCTTTCCCTTGATTCCTCATATCGCTGTCGACATTCCTTTATTTCCGTGTGTGGTTAAGTAAGGCTCTGCTTTCTTCAGTTATTCTGCTTTTAACCCATGCCACTATTCCTGGGAGAAGGGGAAAGGCTAGGGCTGGAGAGGGGCCAGGATCTCATGAACTATCTCTGAGCTAAATCAGCCCCCTGGTGAGTGAACACAGCTCACTGGCTTGCTGCGCACATTCACCACCCCAGACACTCCAGCAGCAATACCCTCCCAGTCACCCTGCCAGTGATGCTGACTGGTCCCTCAGCCTCCATTATTAGTGGGCTTCTAAGGAAGGGGAACACCAGCAGTTTGCTGGAGGTCTAAACCAACTCAATATTTCGTCACAGAGCCTAAAACAGAGCTTACAACAGCAGTAGTGAAGTGTCCTGTGTTCTTCAGGCTCCAGAGTAGTGTCTTTCAGAGCATCTGAACACAAAGATCAGTGGAAAGGGTTGAGGAGAGAGTGGCTGGGCTGAAATGTCCTTTACCTGACAGGTTCTGGTGGAGTGGCTAAACTGACCATAATGGATGCTCCTCTCTATTACCTGCTTCTTCTCCGGACAGCAAAATCAAAACAGATTTATGTTTATACATTTCAGCAATCCCAACTAAAAGCTCTAGAAACTATAAATGCTAGGATCTCTTCACTCACTATTGAAACATAGCTATTTCTGGTGAGGAAGAAGGAAGTTATTTAACAAAGCATAGCAATGCTATGCAACATTTGAAGTAGCAGGATGCTGCACCCAACCATCTATGATATGGAAAATTTAGGAAGCAAAACTAAATTGGTCAAATTGGAATACCAATTAACACCCTGTATTATTTGAGGGCCAGGAAAAGAATTTCAATTTTGAAAACCAAATGACTCTTCTGGCTATACCATGTGCCCAAATTAGTACTGGCTTGTGGGATCACTCCTCACTACCTGCTGAACTTTCCACACCACATCCTGTAGCACGTATTTACCTTGGACTTGTCTGAGAAGGTGCCATCCAGTCAGACACCTCTGCATCTGAGCCCTAATGGGAACACTCTCCTGAGTTAGATGGCTTCAGAGCAAACGTCACGAGTGCCGGCATTTCTAATTCTGCAGTGACAAATTATTGATTTGTTCCATTTTAGCCAGCCAAATGCAGAGTATCTGTATGGGGTGATGATCTCCAGTTCTTCTGAATAGAGGCATTGTAACCCTCCCAGTCTCTGCTGTTGGGGTGAATGTCATCTCTCCAGGACAAAGGATGGGGCATAGTGGGCCCCCTGCAGCGACACATGTCCCAGGAAGCTACTCAGCTTGGTGGCAAAACGGCTTTTGACGGAATCTAATATGGATGGCAGTACCTCAGAAAGCAGATGTCAGGAGGAATAAGCCCTGGCCAGCTAGACTGCTGCATGATTTAGACAGCAGCCTAATGTCTATTCCTTACCACCTCCAGGAGGGTGTCTCTGCTAATAGGGCTTCTTCCTATCAGCAGCTGTTCTCAGTTTCTTGAACAGTAATGAAGCAAAACTGGTTTGGGGAGAAAAATGTAGATGAGAGTGGGCAGAACTCCAGACCTTTCCCAGTGTTCTTGTGAGCATATCCAGAAGGTCACATCTACTTGTATGCCATGGGACAATCCCTAACTCAATTCTTCTAGCAATCCCATGGCCTAATCTTTATTAGTGGGGTTACTCTGTGCATTATGTGGATCCCTGTCCTACTGCCCACTTCAGAGCCAAACAGTCAGAGTAATGTTGTTACAATTCAAGTGATTTCTGTGAGTTCAATTAGGATATACCACTTCACACCAGCCATGAAAGTGGCCTGTTTATTAGATCTGGGCTGTAAAATGATCTGGACTACCAGCAGTATCTGCCTAGGAAAGTAGTGGTAATCAGATATGGTAAATACAGTATACACTTAAAAGACGTAGAAGTTTCATATTTTAGAGATCACATCCCTGGTTCAAGGAAATTTCTTTCCCTATATAATGCAACATACTTATGGCCAGATAGATTTCCTGCTATTCTCACTGTCCTCTGAGGCTTCATCAAGTGGACACTGTTAAGACTGGCCTTCATAACAGGGATTCTGAGTGGATCTGATAACCCTGTGGTCATGTTTTCAGAGATTTTAAGGACAGAACAGATCATCTTCTCTTGCTTTTTACATAATGCAAGTCCTGATTTTAATTCAGCTGGGGTGCACACTATTCATTTTCACTTTCAAACATAATAAGGATAAAGTATGTCTTTGCACAGTCCTTGTATTTAGAGCTGGAGAAATCTTAATTGGTCTCATTTCATGTGTCTCCTGGGGACCAACAGAGGATCATTTCCTTTACTAAGAGCAGATATAAGTTCTGCATGATTCAAAAGATGGAGTTTTCACTGCTTTCCTGAAAAAAATTTAAATCTTCTGCAAAAAGATCTTGCTTAGTTTCTCCACTGTTCCTAGTATTATCTCTATAAATACAATAATTCAAATCTCTGAAAATGTTTTATCTCAAAAGAGGCTACTGGCTTTTTCTGTGCACTGCCTCTCGGGTGTTTGTACAGCTTTTGCCTGGCTCCAAATTTACCTTAGCATCATTTTGGCATTTCTTTTCAGGTGCAAAATCCCCAGATCCTTGGATCCACCGCTTCCTCATTTTCTTGGCTACCTCGAGGAAGACCTGCCTGTCATCCAAGCCTAAATCTTCTGCTTCACAGCACACCCAGCAGTGAGGAGATCACTGAAGTACCAGGCCTTGGGCGTCTCTGCAGCCAGGAAGCTGCTGCCGCCCACTGAGTACATTAGTGACAGAGATATTGTCTCCATGGCAACAGAGAGCTTTTTGTTTTTCTGATGAACAGTTTCAAAGAATAGAAAAAGCACATCTGGAGTTGCCATATCAGCTGCTCCCCGCCCCCCTGCCTGCCAGAGTCAACAAGAGACAATACCTTGGTTTTAGCAGACCTGGGCTGAACATCCTAGGAGACAGAATATGAGTGAGTCAGGTGTACAAGAGAGAGAAGTCTAGTGGGGTATATTATTGATTTAAGGATGGGTTTGATTTGGTTACCATACTGTTGTCATATAAGGAGCTTTACATGGGAATAGCTCAACCACACCAGCCTGCTGTGTTTTCTCTATCTGGTACGTGGTGCTGAACATGTGAGCGGGACTAATTTTTGTATCCCTCATTTTTAAAGGCAAAGTTTCTAAGTGCCCCAAGTTCAACTGGTCTTGTCTTGGGCGGTAGAAAATTATTATCTGATTTTTTTTGGTCAGTGCTTTAAAAAGGTTCTTTAGAATTGTTTTTATTTTCATTTTCTATGTCTAGTTCTGACAGCAGGTGTTGCTGCTGTTGTCTGCTGCAGGAGCAAGGCTCTTCTTACAGCCCTTAATGGCTTATGAAGTATCAGGCAGGAAAGCTGTAACTGCCATGGGACCACACATAGCCCATTCTGGACTGTACGTGGTTTCTTTAACTTCTTTGACTCCTTATGGGTCATCCTTCAGATAATTTTTTTGCTCTGTTCTCAGAAGGGAGAGCAGATGATCCCATTCCTTCTCTGCCCCACTCCAGTTTCTGTTGCATACAGCAGTTCTAGCAGACAATTTAACAAAGAGGTGATGCTGGCTGGTTGTGTCTGGCACAGGAAGAGGCAGAGGAATCAGGCTCCTTGCCATCAACCTCTAACTTTAGCAGGCGGGATGTGGGAAAAAGCAAAACCCAACCCCAGCCAAATAAAGCTAGCCTGCAAAAGACCTTCATTCCTGAGGAATTTTTGAATTAAATACTGGCTACAGCCAGCCAGATTCCACTGAAAATGACTATGTCAACTGGTTTTAAATAACAGTCTTTCATGTATATGTTTTTTATGTTGCTTCCCATTGTCTGTTGATTTCCCCATAGACACTGAGAAATTAAATCTTTTGCTCAACACTTTTTTGTTCCTTCTTACTTGGCAAACAAGGACTTTTGAGTCTGAGTAGGATCAAGATGGCTCTCTATGCATTGCTCACCATCCGCTCCCCAAATGGCCGTTGGGAGGAGGTGGCAGCTGCCTTTGTGCAGCTGACAAAATCAGTGTCTCCTTTGGGTTTTCTGAACGCCTACAACTCATTCCTGTAGCAGTCCCTGTTACTCTTCCTATTATTTTAGTAGTGTTATGGGAATCCTGTAGTCCTTATGGAACAAGCCAGTCCTGACTACACTGGGCTTCCTTTGTAAACAGGCAATTCATTTCTAAACCTTCTCCTAAGAGTCCTAGCTCCGGTGTGCAACAGTAGTCACAGATTGCAGAATTATTTCTGTAACTTACCTACTCCAGTGTTGAACCAGGAAATGAGAATTAGTCCCTCCTGGGGACATAGTGCCCTTATTACACTGTATGAGAAGAAGTCTGATTTCTTTGGGAAAAAAAAAGGAACAACTAAAGCCACTTGAATCCCTCTGTCTGGAAGAAAGTCTGACAGAGACTTGGAAAAGGCAGCTAACAGTATTCCTTGAAATTACTGAAAGCATATTGTAATGAGGAGCAGCTGGAAAGAATGAAATCTTCCACTTGGCTATATGTGCCATCTCTATTGGCCCAGATTGTATTGCTATGGCCAAAAAATAAAGACAGATACCTTACAAGCACCCTTGTGTTCCATACCATTCCTACAGTATGAATTTATTTTTAATGCCCCCAGAGTGCCCTGAGACAGCACACAAGGCTGACTCCTCACAGGATAAGTCTTGCTGTTGATGTTACTGATGTAGCGCATGATGCTGCTACATATATTTGTGTAATACTGTAGGTCTTGAACAGGGTTGTCTTCTATCCATGTCTATGCTTTGAAATATAACATTAGGTAAACATAATGTCCTCTGGCTTTTGAATGACAAGGATAAAATAATCTTCTACAGCCCAGCATTGTATGGAAAGATCTTCAGGGCAAATCTGAAGCCTCCCTTTAAACCTGGCCAGTATAGCGTCTGGCTTGGCCTGGGCCTCCTTTGCCTGGAAAAAGCATCTCAGTCATGATCTGCCATTTGATCTGCTGATTCATTTCAGTATCTTGGATTTAAGGGAGCAGGTAAGGAGGAAGAGCAAGGGAGAGGACAGCATTACCTCTAGTGCCATAATCTGGCAGAAGTGGGCTTTTCTAATGGTTTCTAATCTCTGAACTTCTGTTGTATTTTTCTCCAACTGTTTGATACCTAAACTGTTCCATGGTGCCACAGCTCTGGCCCTGTGTGGGGACACGGCGGTACTGACAGAGATTCTTTAGTACCAAGAATCCCAATGAATCACTGCTATGGAAATAGCCAGAAACTCTGCATATGACGTTTGCAGAGCTTCCAAAGATGTAGCTCCAACTATACTCAGCCCAAGTCAGGAATGTATTTCATGTGAGGTTTCCACTGTCTTCTGCCCAAGGTGCTGTATGTGGGAAATTGTTCAGGCTCCTGTTTTGACTAGAGGAGGCCTAGCCAGTTGCAAACTAAGAATAGCCAAAATATAACTGTCAGCATTAAAATATATATCTACACATAAAAAAATTAACTGTTAGTAAAAGAATGTAAAAAATGGAGCATGTCAGTAAAATATTTTGGCATTTCATTGGTATAAATACCCAGACTCCCTAAGCACTTTCAATGCATAATCCAGATTTACTGCCTTTTTGTGATGGCTGAAGTGGTAGATTCTTTAAAGCTTGACATGACTGACCATAAGCATGAATTGTACAAATCCAGAGTTACAATTTTATGGCCTGTGTGAACACTTTTCACACTGTGTTTTAGAGATTTATTGAGGTTCTCAATGTTTGAAGTGTTTTTGTGAAGAAAATTTGAATGTCAGTTAAAAATGTGAAAATGACCAATAAATTCCCTTTGGTTTTTGGAGGTCAAAGGAAAGAATCTGTTGGTTTGCATCTCAAATAAAAGCCCCCCCTCAAAGGAAAACAATTTTTTCCTTCACCTTCTCTCCTATCCTTAGAGTTGATTCAACCTGATGAAAGTTACCAGGCCAAGAACTTTAAACATGAAGGATGAAAAATGTCTAAGCTTCATACAACCAAGAAAATGCAAGTAGTAACAGGACAAGCTTCCCACGTGTGCTTGTTCCCCAGCCAACGTATTGGTGTTTTCATTCATGCAGTTCTCAGCTTCCTAGACTACTGCATAAAGTTAGCTAGCAAATGGATGGACACCTTCTACCTCATTTCGAGAGAGCATATAACAGTTACCTTTCAGTACCAAGACCTGAACTGGTGACTTACACAGAAACCACATCTATATCCTTCTAGTGCAAGGAACCATATTTCAGACTTGACTCAGCTCGTCACCTCCCACCCTCATAGCCTCAGATTTCTGCTGAGACTGACTGCAGAATGATGAAAATAGCAAGACAAGGCATTTCGTGTTATATTTCTGATCTGTAAAGAAAAGCAAAGAATGAGAAATGTCAGGAGTAAAGCCAGCCTCAGGAGATAGCCTCTTCCCAGAAAAAGAGATTTGAAAGCACAACCACCTTTATTTTAATGCTTTTCTGAAAAAAACCTCTGAATCTCTTGATGCATAGGCCACCACTAATGTGATCAAATCACACTTAGACTGTCTGTGGGTTTCTAAAGCACCTATCACTGCTGCAGCTAGGTGACAGATTACAAGAATTAGAAGAGACATTGCTGCAGTTCCATTTATACCATATTCTCTGTCCCCCCTAAGGCATTTTAAGATGGATTCTCTGCTCTTTGCTAAATTTGCTTTGCACTGGTTATGGAGCATAGAGAGAACTTGAACAGGCAGGAGATTCCCACAGGAAAATTCCGTCAATACAAGAGGTCTGTGCCAGTTGTATAGCTGTCTCTTCTCTGCTGGCTTTCCCTCTACTCTCAGCAGGAACAGGATGAAACAAAATGCTATATTACAACAGAGATCTTTCTCTGGTATAAGGTCCATTATCTTGTTTGCACTGGTGGTGTAAACTGGAGTATGTGATTTATTGTTATAGCTTCCAGTTGGATAAGACAGTTAAGATTTGGACATCTGCCTCTCCAGCATGCCTTAGTCAAGGGTCAAGGTCTCTCATATTCTGTTTTGCAGAAAAGCCACAGGGAAAGACACCCACTGTCGGTTTGGCAAATGACTTCACAGAGAAGGATTACTGCGTGAAGGAGCACCATGTTGAGGTCAGGCTGAGCTGTTACTCCACTGGAGAATATGACAAGATGTTCTCATGGATGAAGGTTTTCTGGCTCATGAGATTTTTTTGCCTCTGAGGATGGCAAAACAAAAATTAGAGGCTTCCAAACCTCAACCTGCTTACAGGAAAACCAATCATTATTTCTTTTCTTTTTTCTTTTGCCTAGGTTTTCACACAAACTAATCACAGACTCTTATCAACTGCTTTTGTTGATAATCTCCTCCTGCCCCCACAAACCTCTCTAAAACAAGCCAGCCAGCCTAGTCCATTGGAGAGGGGCTAGTTTCAGGTTTCAGCTTTACCTGGATTGACAATCTGCCTGCTGTGCATCATAAAATCATCATGAAATCATAGAATGGTTTGGGTTGGAAGGGACCTTAAAGATCATCTAGTTCCAACCCCCCAGCCATGGGAAGTGACACCTTCCACTAGACCAGGTTGCTCCAAGCCCCATCCAACCTGGCCTTGAACACTTCCAGGGATAGGGCATCCACAGATTTTCTGATCAACCTGTGCCAGCACCTCACTACTCTTACTGTAAAAAGTTTTTTCCTTATTGCAAATCAAACCTACCCTCTTTCACTTTAAAACTGTTGCCCTTTGTCCTGTCACTACATGCCTTAAGTCCTTCTCCATTCTTCTTAGAGGCCCCCTTCAGGTACTGGAAGACTGTGATAAACAATGAAGGTGCAGTTTAAATATCTCAGGTTTTATTAGTTTTCTGTTTTTTCCCACTTTGCTCTTACTGGGCCCTGTGGCTGGTTAGCCAGAACTCATCCTGTACTTACTGCAGCCCACAGAACCCCAGGACTTTCCTTCTGGGCTTCCCAAGTCCAGCTCCTTGCCTTGCATAGCCAGCCATTTCATACAATCAGCTGAGTAACTGTGTCCAGCAGCCTCTTAAAACCAGCTTGACTTTTGGCCTCACTAAACCCATTGATAGGCCTTCACAGAGCATCAATGTGTTCATCATTAGAAACCTGACAAACCCTAGCCTAAATGCATGCATGGCTAGTTTATACTCATTTGTTCTTGTGCCAGCATTGTCCTTTATCTTTAAATAGCTTTTTCCTCCTCCCCATGTGTTCACCCCCTGAAGTATTTATTTATAGATTGCAATTATATACCCCTTTGCTAGGCTAAACAAGCCGGGCTCCTTAGTTAATTAAGCTCTGGTGAATGATGCAAGGCCAAGCATCGTGGATGCCCAAAATCTGCCTTAGTCAGGGCTACATTAAGATTGTCAGGAGCCAAAAAGGACACACCTAATTTTTACCAGAGCTGGTTCTAGCTGCCCTCCTACTTAATGGGAAGTTTCTTAGTTAAAGCTGTGATCAAGTCTTCACTAGCCAGTCCTCCATTTTATCTTTAAGGTAAGGCAGATGTGGGCTGCCTTTGATGCACCCTGTTCCATCCTGCTTGACATATCCAAGCAGCCAGGTAATCCACGCTATGTTAATCACATTGGGGTTTATTTTTAAAGTAGAATTAAGAAGTGAAAAATACATGAACCTCAGTTGCTTTCTTGTCCAAAACATGTCCAGACAGACACAGGAAATGTGTGAGAGGCAACAGTACTGCATCAGCTCTGGGAGTGGGCTGGAGGAGTTAACAGGGCTTTTCCATCTCTAGACTGTAGGACTGTTGTACTTCATCATTTCTATAGCACCATAAATTAGATGGTACTTTGCAAGCGCAGAGGCAGTTCCTGCTTCCCTGAAGTCCATAGCACGACCCTCTGTACAGGGTGCCTGGCTGAGACATGATCTTCCACAGAAAGGCTTCCACTGTGAATACCATGCCTACAGGACTATGTGACAATACTGCCCCATTGTCCTATTAGAAGTGGGAGTAAAAAAGCTGGGGAAGGCAGAGGGCTTTTTTCCCCAGCCCCTCCGTATCACAGCTGGATTTCTCGTCTCTCCACAGCCTGTATTAGCATTGCTCGGATGGAGAATAGGCTTCTTGGGGTTTTGATTCAGTCTGGCTGTCCTCCAGCAATATCCACAGTACTCCCTCCCCTCCCATATGCTCTCCATTAACATTGTCCTGTCTGCTGAATAAGGAAAGAATAACTGTCCCAGCCCCAGCCAGAGCCCCTGAGCCAGGGGAGTTCATCAGTCAGACTGGTTTCTCCTGAACCCAGAATAGGCCTCGTTAATGGGCCAGGAGGGGATTTTATTTTGCCTTTCAGCTAGTGGCTGCCCTGAGCCAGGAGTAGAGTCAAGTTACTGTGTCCGGGAATCTCAGCTATTCCAAGAGTAGGAGCAAGTGAGCTGCTGACTCAGGAGGTTTCCTAGTGTTTTCAAGCAGGGCTCAGTCCTGTCAAAGCAAACTGAACAGTTGGTCTTGCTTACTTGTAGCCCCAGGACAGGCATTAACAAAAGTCACAGCCGACTGGAGCAGGCTGCGGACCTGGAGCAGGACTGTGGATCACGCTTTTTTCTGGCATGGTCTGGCAGAGGTCCTTGCAAAGATTCATATAAGTTCTTTACCTTTTTTTACTCCACTCCTTGGAGGGCTGTTTAGTATAGTACAGACATCCACAAGTTATGAGGCAGCTCAGCTTTATTTGCACCATTTTCTAAAAGGGAAGATAAAATCAGAAGGAGAAACAGAGTTATGAGGCAAAATGCTTCATTGCAAATCAGTGTTAAAGGGGAAACTGATGTTCAGGAATCCCTGCAATCCTGAACCTTACTGTCACCTGGAGACCACCTTGTTTCTGTGGGATGGATCCCTCCTGTGTAGCTAAAAGGTCCTTTGGACTTCCCAGAGCCTGGAATGGAGTTCCAGCCTGCATCTGGACAAGCGGTTAGAAGTCACACTGAGTTCAGAATTCTTGTCCTCATTTCAAGTCTGCCTACATGCTCTTATCTCTTCTAAAGGAACTAATTCCTAGAGGTTAGCAGAGAAGACAAGTCTACTGAAGCATTAACCCCTGCATTAACCCCTCATGAAGCAGCACATACTCCTTTGCACAGAGACTGAAGTCACTGGAGAGCATATGTTTCCAAGTTTGCACCCTCCCATCTCCCAGCACCACTGTGACTCCAGCCAGCCCATTTTAACTTGTCTCCTGTCAGCCCCTGCAAAGTTCTGTCCGCAGAGAGAGTCTCAGCTCTCTTCTTTGAGGTCATGTTAGTCCTTTCTTCTTCGCTGCCTCTGTGGGCTGCATTTTCTTGCTGTCCTATTCTGTTTTTCAAACCCACTTCAGCAATGAATAAACAGCCTACTATGTAAAAGGCAGTTGGGTGCAAGCTGGTATTTATAAAACAGAAGGTTTCTTCTGCCTGGAGCTATTGGCATGCCTATCCCAGCCACATTCCCTAAGACTAGGATCTAATATAAGGGCAAAGACAGGTAAGAGCTTCTCTTACTTGCCTTCAGTCTTGAAGATAAGAAGGTCCCCAGTTTGAGAAGCTAACGAGCTCTTGGTTTGTGGCCTAAATGCAACCTGTCTCTGCAGGTGGCCAGATGGGTAGAATACCTCTCTTAGCTAGCGTTTGACAGAGATTTCCCTATGTAAGGAGAATTTTCAGCTACCTTTTTGAAGGACTTATTATGCCTTTAGAGGTAGCAACACCACAACAGTTACAAGCTGCAGTCTAAGGCTCTGGCCCACTTACCTTTGGCATGATGTTTGTTTTAGGTCAGGAGCTCTGGTAGAGGTCCACAGATGGTGCCCAGGAGTTGTGATGAGTACAGGAAAGCAGCCAGGGAGGAAGAACATGCTACAGGACGTTTTATTTTCTGGAAAAATGACAAATGATTTTTCTCCATCTTTTCTAAACACACCATTTGGTTTAGGATGGGAGTCCTGTCTACAGAGTTTGTCCATTAAACAATGACCCCAAGAAATCTAGGTGTCTTCCTCCAAAAATCTTTGAATCATAGGGGACTGAACTGTTTCATTTCAGCTTACCAGGGCACGAATCAAGTACATGGGACTGGAATAGAGTAAAAATGAACTGCAGAGAGCAATGTCTATTAAAACAGATTTCATTTCACCTTGTTATCTGTGAGACAGTGTTCCCTGTAAAAAAGGCAGGACAAACCTGCTCTGATAAATATGATCAGATGAAATAACATTACACAGTCTGTCATCTAGTTCAGTGAGTCACATGCGGTATCTCTAGAAAGTTGGTAACACCCTAGAAGTCACTTACTTAATACATATTTAACTGAGGTCTGGTCTCATATTTAATAGCAGCTCCAACTGGGCTTGCATGTCAATCTAGAGAAGGGTGGGGAATGCCAACATGGGCCTGAATAGAGCACTAATAACCCTTTAGTATCCATGAGGCCTAAGAAAAAAACAGCAGCGCATTTGTAGCTAAGGCTTATTTGCAAAGTAATATAAATGTGATAAACAAGACACCATGCTGCAGTTGTATGGAATGGCTTCCATCTGAGGACAACATTCAGAAGAAGCTGTGAGTTCCAAATGACCAGCTTCAGAGACAAAGACTATCTTGAGGGTTTCTGGATAAACACAGTTAAGCTTCAGGATGCTTTATCTCCTCAGAGGGAAGGAGCCCAAATGCTGCAGTGTTTTAGACAGCAGGAACAGCATTTGCTGTGTGATCTGAAGTGTTTAAGCACACATGGGCTTTGTGGTGTTTCCTGCCAATCTGCAAAGGATCAGTGTGGTGACTTGTAGTGTCAGGAGCTGGGTGAAGGAGAGGAATTCCCCAGTGGGCGTAACCTAATTGCTGTCCTACATGGGCTAAAAGGCTATGGGGAAACTTTGAAATGCCACACTGTCCCTTCCAATAAAATAAATAAATATATCTGCCCCATCTTTGTCTTCCAGACAGTCCTGCACTTCCTTCTTGTCTAGCTATACACCTGAGCTAACAGAAATACTCCCCAAGTTCCCCAACTTGCCCCAGCTGTACAAAGCAGGTGCTGTGACAGGGGAGGAGTACAGCATGTAAGGACTGTGCCCATGGACTGCCCTTTCCTCTGGATAGCTTCTCCCCCATGTGCAGAGGTGACTCCTGGCAAGGCAGTCATCCAGCTGCTTCAGGTGATGTACATATGCCCACTTGACTCTCTCCTGGAAAACCTCATGCCTTCTTAAGGGTTGTTCTTAAGGGTTGTTCACACCCATCCATATACATACACGTAAGTAGCATGATAACATTAACACAGTTGTGACCTATGATAATGGCAATGAAACATGAAAGCTTCTCTCCTTGTCCTTGTTTTTCTGGTTTGAAAGAGCAGGGTGTGAGTCTCTGAGTGAATGGGAGAGGGGTAGGTGCTCTTTTTGTCAGCTTAGCAGCCCTACTCCAGCACTGACACGGCAGCTGCACTACAACTGCTTGTATGCAACTCAAGAGCTTCAAGTCACTTCTGACCCGAGGAGGCATTTAGTGTCACTGGTAATTGTTACTTCCTTACACAAAGCAAACAAAAATAGCCCTGCGCCAGCACAATCACCTGCTGTGGTTTACCCAGGGGGAAAGGAGTGGGCATGATGGCCCGGCTGATGCTGCTTTGTGCTTTTTGGGTGATTAGGGACATTTGAAATTTTAAGACAGTACATAAGCCAGTTTTCCTCTCTTGAATGTGTACACTCTACACTAATCATGGGGACTGTCTACCTGGAAGTCTTGTGGAAGGAAATAAATTGGAGTGCTTTTAGGTGTGTAACTAGCTGTGCATAGGAGAGAGACACGCAGATGTCCCTGGGTGGAAGGAGCTGGGAATGTGGTGGGGCGAATGACCCATTGAAGATGACTGGGATCTGTAAGGGCGCAAACCAGTCCTCCAGGCGTTTTGCAAATGGCTTCCTTTGCTCAAAACACCACGATCTTGAGAAGCAAAAGGAGGCAAGTGCTATTTGCAGCAGAGCCAGGATTTTTTTGCCTTGTTGCAGGCAGGACCAGCTGCGTTCCAAACCCGTGACTGCAGCAGCCATGACCCCTCCGAAGGGAAATCTGAGCCCGCGAGCACTTGTGCCTGGGAGGGCCGTGCTCTCACGTTTCTCTGTTTTGTTTTGGAGCCTCTGATAAGTACTGGGCTTGCTTTTTTTCCTTCCTTTTCTTACTTTCTTTCTCTCTCTCATTTTTTTTCTCTGAACGTATTTCCATAGCCTCAAGGAAGGAATAAAAAAAAAAAATTAAAAAAAAGGTTCTGGCATGGGAACAAGTATGTTTCAAATTACAGAAAGGATGTGAAAGGTTCAAGAATTTGAGCCCTGACTCCGCCTGTGTCTGTCTCCACCCCCTACTCCCCCCGAGAGTCGCATTGTGGCTTTTCCACTGCGCCGCACAATGAGGTGGGAGCGGGAGCACCCCGCTCGGCGGTGCGGGGACCGGGCACAGGGTGCCCTTGGCGGACCGCAGGCGCTGCGCCAGCCCAGCCCGCCCCGCCCCGCCCGGGCCTCCCGCACCCCACCCGCCTCGCCGGCTGCTGCCTGCCTGGGTTTCCAAGGCTTTCAATCACTCTCTTCCCAGCTCGAAGTTTGTTTTTAGCTCGGGTTTTTTGTCTCCTAGGGTGTGCATGTGTGCCTGGGTGTGCACAGGACTTTTTCCTTCCAGTGGTTTAGCTTATCCCAGGAATGTGCCGAGGACCCACTTCTGAGGGCGGAGCGCCCTCTGCTCGGTGGGAAGGAGGGAAAAGCAGGCAAAGCTGCAGCTCTAGGGTGGAGAAGCAAGTTTCCTGCTGCTGCTAAGGTGTAGACACAGGAGCCGTGCACGGGCACATGCGTGCCCTCGCGGTGACCCCAGCGCTGTACAGCGCCCTCCGACTCGAACCGCCCTGCTTGAGTGCTCAGCGCACGGACCCGGTGTAGCTGGCTCCCATTCCAGCTCCCTAAAGATGGGATGGGGAGAAACAACCGGCAAAGAGGAGTTGAAGTGGCTTGATCTTGCCTTACAGGGGAAGATCATGCATGATTAGATCTGGTCTCAGTCTCTTATGGAAGATCATATCCTGGAGATCTTCTCCGTCATAAGACCACTTTATCCTATGGTCCCAAATGCAAACACAGACCATAAAAGAATGCACATACTCAGTTTCCTGAAAGGAGGATCCAGTGAATAAGGTTACACAGCAGGACATTATTTTATTGTCCTCCTGTAATATGATACCCCCTTCCCATGAGGTTGTGAAAGCTGGCGTATTTGTCCCTTGAGAGATGCACAGCTAATAGCAAGTCAGTGGAATAACTAAGGTCTTCATGAAGTGTCTGGAAGAGACAAGGCTACCAGAACAATCTGTCCAGTCTGACATGTGTCTGACTGCCATCTTAGCAGCCTACAACAAAGAGAGTGGCAAGGAACAAACTATGGATTGATTGCATTTTCTGGTAGGCCAAATTCAAAACGCAACCCTTTGGCTGGGCTCTCTGGATTAAGAAACTATGAAAGAGCTTCAGTATTTTTGATAGATAAGGACACACCCACTTAAGAAGAAAAGAACAACTATAACATAAATCTTCAGGAACTGAAGTGTCCATTATTATCTTGACTGTTTCCAGTGGCTTACAAAAACCATTATCACCAGTCAATTGACTCAAATCTGCTGCTTCATAATGAAAAAATTAAATTTTGTCCTTGCAAATTTTCACTCCATCATCTCTTCAGATTCTCTAACATTACTGTGACAGATTTAGGTGACAGACTTAAGCACCCCTGTTGCACTGACCAGTACCTTGTATATGGCATGCTCTCAATCTCATGATGCATGATCATTCATGGCTGCAGATGCCCCTTTGCATAAGGCGAATGTCCACTGATATACATTGGACACGTTGTGATATATCTTTATATGGATGGGAGGCCACTGGAACAAAGAACTATTGATCTAAAAGAGGAAGACTAGTATCACTGTACCCACTTCAGCAGTCCGTGAGATTTCTCCTTTGAAAATAAAGCCAAAAACCTGTAGGTCAGTTCAGCTAGACAGATCAAAGATCTTCAATGTGAACAAGCTGAGGTAGTTTGGCATCTAACATTAGTCTTTATACTTACTCTGAGATTTCCACAGAGTCTGATTAGTGATGTCTTTATAATGCAATGATATGTTGTCCTAAATGTTGTGGTGGTGCCTGGGAAATTAGTTTGAACTGTGTCTCATTCTGCTGGATGGGATCCATTACAAAAAGATGATTTCCCTTGCAAGAGATCCAAAGGTTCATCTAAACTAGCTAACACATTAAACACTCTGGTGTGCATGCTGCGTTTTCGAAACACGTTACTTAGACAGTGTTTTCTTTCTAATATTGAAGAGTTCTGACAATGTCACTTGGCTGTGTCACTCTCATGAGCTAAGAAAGATACAAAGATAGTGTTTAGCCAGTTTTCTGCACTGTCTAATTTTGTGCTGGCAGGCTGAATTCCTGAGGTATTCTAGATGAGTCTCAGAGCTGCCTTAATTTATGCTACTCAAACCATTTCCTTCTGCGCCATTTCACAGGTGCAGGATCAGCAGAGAAATTCACGTTCCACTTCCTGATCGCCCCTGCTCAGTGTCTACCACAGTTTATCCCTGAATTCTCAGCAAGGGGACAAATGCTGCCCCCAAGCTTGAAAAAGCTTTATTGATCTGAGAATGCTCAGAGAGATTCTGCACAATACAAACTGCAACTACACCCCTCCACCACACTGCTTGCATATGACTACAATTTTCACGAACGCTCTCAATTTTTTGCTAGTATTTTAGTTGCAGCAGGTCACATAGTAAGACAGAAGGTTGCATCTGGTACCTTTCCAGAGATCCATTCTCTTTTGATTTTGTTTTCACAAAATAAATAATTTTTATTTGTCAAGTCTTTCTAGAATAGAAATTTGGGCTCCAACTCTTTAGCTGAAAGAAACCATCGAATCTCCCTGCAAGTTTTTCCTGATGTAAAGGTACCACCTAGCTGCCACATCTTTGTAGAGTCTGGAGTTGAAATGGACACTCAAATAAATAAAAGCCACACCTGCCGCAGGCCAGTTCCCATCTCTATTTGATTATGTTGTTTTCTTACAGAAGATTTTTGATGGCTGTAGCTAATCTAGAAACTTAAGGGCGATAATTGGACAAATCAGTTTAGTTGGGCATCTGATTCTGTGCAAACCAAAGTTGAACAGTAATGCGTGACTAATACACAACAGCACTCTGCATGAGATAAAGATGCATGTGTAACATATGCAGCACAAACCCAAGACACTGTGGGAAGAAAAGACAAAGATATGGAACAGTATATACATGTGCTACTCCTATACTCCAAAGTGCACTCTTTTCTGCAGGACAAAAGTGCCATAGGGACAGTGAAGCAGGACCTTCACTCTCTGCCATCAGGTACCCCAAGATCCCATTGTTCTCTGTTCCTTCTTGTTCCAGTCTGGAAACTTCTCACCTCTGATCCAGCTTAATTGACCATAGAGTATGTGCCTGCTGATAAGCCAAGAGCCTCATTTTAAATGAAAATCTGGAATACTGTAATTCTTGTTCTCTGTTATTTAACAATAGTTGCAGATCATGAAAAAAACCTACTTTTTTTTTGTGCAAAATATAAAATCATTAGGTGTTCCCAGCTCCCTGGCCTTAATTCTGAGCCTGCATATGTTGGTATTTCATTTTATGCCTCCTAAGCTAAAAAAAAAAAGGAACTCAAAAGGATTTCTTGGGGCTGAGGGGGAGAGAGAGGCATAGGTATTTTACATTGGCACAGCCAATGGTGGATGCTGTGTCAGCAGACTTGGAGCCACTGTAGAACATCCCAGAAGATTATGTGTTTTAAACAACAGCTCCCTCCAGAAATGCTGAGTATCTACACTCAGGTCTGTGGATCAGGTGTAGTAAGTTCAGTGGGTCCAAGAATCTTAGTACTGTCCTGCAGCAGTGACGCCTCTCTGTACATATGGCACATGTGGACCAACAAGCCATGTCAGAGTTGGTACACACGGTTGTATGTACCAGTTGTCAGGTATCTCCAGTCCCTCAACCACCAGTGAGTCCAGCATAAAACGTGTCACAGCCACTGCTTACGGATCCGCCAGTGTCTGGAGCAGGATGCTGGAGGAACATTGTACAACAGTTAAAATTATGCCCCTGCTGGTGGTTCTTCACAGGAAAGCAGCAATGGAGTAGGTATGGAACGAGCAGCTCTTGTGAGACCCCACCTGGAGAACTGTTCTGGGGTCCACAGCACAGGAAGGACATGGACCTGTTGGCGCAAGTCCAGAGGAAGGCCATCAAGTTGATTAGAGGGATGGAGCACCTCTCTTGTGAGGAAAGGCTGAGAGAATTGCATTTGTTCAGCCTGGAGAAGAGAAGGCTTCGGGATGACTTAATTGTGGCCTTCCAGTACCCTGAAGCGAGCCTACAGGAAAGCTGGAGAGGGACTTTTTATAAGTGACATGGACAAAGGGGGAATGGTTTCAAACCACGAGAGAATAGGTTTAGATTAGATATTAGTAAAAAATTCTTTACTCTGAGGGGGATGAGGCACTGGACAGAAACTAGATGATGATGTTTAAGGTCGCTTCCAACCCAGGCCATTCGCTGACTCCACGCACAGCGGCTCCGCGGAGGCCGCCGTGCCGCGGTGTGCGGGGCCCGGGGCGGGCAGGGCCGGTGCGGCATCGCCGGGGCTGCGCTGACACCTGGCGGCGACGCGGACACGGCCGAGCCCCGGGCCTGTGCTCCCGCTGAGCGCGGGGTCAGTGGGTGTTCTTAGCAGGGAGTGAGCTCGAATTGTACAGTGATGGGCACCGGCCGCTCTCCTGCCCTCTCCGAGCCCCACTGATCAGCAGTAAGGTCCTGCAGGTTTGGTGTATGCTTCTATGCTGGCTTGGGCTGGGGTAGAGTTAATTTTCTTTACAGTGGCTAGTACGGGGCTGTGTTTTGGATTTGTCCTGAACACAGGGTTGATAATATTGAGATGTTTTTGTTATTGCTGAGCAGGACTTGCTCAGAGTCAAGGCCTTTTCTTCTTCTTGTACTGCCACACTGGCGAGGGAGGGGACACAGTTGGGACAGGTGACCCAAACTGACTAAAGGGATATTCCATACCATATGACATCATGTTCAACATATCAATCTTGGGGGGCAAGAAGGAATGGAGAAGTTTGGAGGGATGCTGTTTGTCTTCCCAAGTAACCGTTACGTGTGATGGAGATGGCTGAACACCTCCCTGCCCATGGGAAGCACTGAATTAATTCTTTGTTTTAGTTTGTTTGTGTGTGCGGCTTTTGCTTTCCCTATTAAACTGTCTTTATCTTAACCCATGAGTTTTCCAGCTTTTACCCTTCCAATTCTCTCCCCAGTCCCCCTGGTGGGTGAGTGAATGAGTGGCTGTGTGGGGCTTGGCTGCTGGCTGGGATGAAAACACGACAGCCTCTATGAAAATATACGAGTGCTTAGGAATAGTCAAGAAACGCTAATTACATTTCAGGCATGATTAGGAAAAGAACAGAAAACCCCACAGTGCTATATCCCTGCATGTGCAAACTGCCCAGCATCTCTAATGCTGCTCTGATTCTTCATCTCAACACCCCCCCATATTCCATATGTGGGGGCACTGACTGAAATCATAAGTAAATTCTGGAAGAGTCACAGGCATCAGAGAACACAGACCTCCTGGGGTAATGAGCTGAAGCCTTCTGAAGGTGACTACTGAGCAGACATACCAATACCATCATGTCAACAGTCATCTTGACCTCTGATTAGGCAGTGGAGCCATGTGAACTCTTACCAAAGATTTTCAAGATATTTCAAAGTTTTTTCCACATAGGAATTCCATTGGGAAACGAGACTTACCAGGTTGCAATTAGCTTCTTTTCCTTTTCACAGAAGGCTGATCTTCCCAAGGTGGCCAACATTCCCCAGTTCTCCATGGTCCTTGGTTTATACTCTATGTTGGCAGTTGCTCATGTGGCAAAATGTACTTCCTGTACATATTTACATTTTAAAGATTCTATTTTTTTATAAATATTAATATATGCAAGGTTTTAATTCCTTCTTAAGAGCTATTGAAATATATCTTTTAATGTTGATTTAAAAAAAGATCACTATCTAAGCCATTTAAAAATCTGTTATGTCTTCCATCTTTCTAGCATATTTTTTCCCATGGGGATATCAAATAAAATTTCTATCACCCATAACTTTTTAAGCAATATGAGCTATAGTTTCTCATGAAGTTTGTTTTTTTTCTTCTCTTACAAAGGTCCCTGTGTCAGATGTCCTAAGCTGGTAGGAGATGACTGCAGGGCCCTTGCTTCAGTCTTTGTCTGTGTGCATTACCTCAAAAGGAGAAAATATGTGTGTGTCGTAGTTTCCCATTTCCCATTTTTTGCCTTCATCTTTGCAAGTAAGTTCATCACTGTCAGCATACAGAGCAAGACAGATTTGGTAACCAGATCCAAAGAACCAGTCTTTCTTTAACAGAAAAGGACCAGACTCTAAGGGACCTGCAGTGTAGTGGAACATTAACTTTATTTCTACATGCAATAACCTAGACTCTCCAGTGTTGGGCTTCCCCAAGGCCAGAGCTACTCTGAGCTTTCTTTCAGTGGTTCTCACACAATCTTGCATTGTCTGACCTCCCTCCTTGTTTCATTTTTATGGCTTTTCCTTCTTTTCCTCCTCGATTTCCCCTTCCACAAGCTTCTGTGCTGGTTTCTGATTTTCTATGTGACTGATGGAAAAGAAGGAGATAAACCAGTATTAATCTAGTAAAGTGAACCTTCTCTGTCAGGTATCTTAAAGCTGCTGAGAGGATCTTGAAGAAACAGCCTGAGGTGAGAACAGTAAGGACAGCAAAGGTCACAAATCTTCTGACTCTTTTCTGCAAGGTGAATATTACCACTTCACACATACTACAGTGCTAAAATGCATCAAGAAGCTAGATAAGCTGTATCTGCTTTTCCCCATATATCAACTCAGCCACATTAATGGCACCAGATGAAGTCTTTGCCAGCCATTGAATTTCAACAGTTTCACCTGCTTACTGCTTAACCACAGTTGTGTAAGTTGTGCCTGAAGTACTTGGGAACTCCATGTAACCTCTGATTGAAGATTAACCAGTCTAAGGCACATCTAGCACCTAAGCATGGGTGCTTTTGGTATGGCACTGATATATGCAAAGGAATAAAGACCAAACCCAACAGAATAATTTGCTTGTCTCTGAAAACATTAGGAGGCTAAGAGCAAAACTGACCCATTGCTTCTAGCCTTAAAACTAGACTACAGCATATACTTAAACCCATTAGTATGTGCTGAGGATGGGAATATTTGGGCATGATTAACAGGGCTTTCAGCTGATGAGTCATATGTCAGAATTGACTGAAAATCTAGGGGGAATTTTGGGTCCAATGACAAGCAGTTTAGCCTGCAGCGACTGACAGCCTCTGAGGAGTTTGCTGCTGAATGCTCAGGCTCTCAGAACTTGGACACGATTGCTACAGGCACTAAGAAGAGGCACTTTCAAGAGAATGAAAAGTTCTGTAGTTTGAAGGCAAGTTTCCAGGGAAAACTAGGTCTCCTAAGAAGAGGGATCAGAGAGCAGTAAAAAAAAACAAGAGTCCCTGAGGATGGAGGAAAAGTTCTGAAGGCACAGATATGCTGTTGTTGCAAATCTTACCCTGGCTTCAGGGGGAGGACAGTGTTGAGCTGGTGCTTCTCACACAGGCTAACGAGAATGAATGAAAATGCCATTCAGCTCTGAGATCTCTGCACTCTCACAGCAAGTTTATCAAATAGGAAAATAAGACTAACTTCTAGTTTGATTCAACAGAACTTCTAAGCATACAAGGTGTTTTTTCATCTACCTTTTACTTAGGTAAGTAATGGACTGGCCAAAAACATATGTCCCTTCACATCCCAAGGTGAAAAAGGTTATATTTATTTAGTGTTGACCCAAATTAAAATAAGAAAAACAAACCAGGACAGTAAATGAAGTCACTCACATACCTATAATCCACAACTGCTGTCTGATTCCGTTCTAGATTGTGCACTGGTTCCCCAATTTGGACTCAATCCAGTGGGGATTGGGTTAGGGTTAGGGTTGCTAAGAGGAGAAGTGCTAGAAAAACTGGGTAATTTTAAGCAGAAAAATCCTCCATATCAGACTGGGGCCTGGCCATCTTTTAATAGGTGAGCAGATGGCCTGATGCATGGTGGAAGGGATGCAAAAAATCCAGAGTGGTGATGAGGAGGCAATTTCACTCTTTTTTTTTTTGCGTTTTTTTGTAAAAGAACATCATGGCTGGCTGACTGTTGCTACTGATCCCAAGCACCATGCTGGTTTTGTCAGGAAGAGAACTGTCTTTTCCATTGTACAGGTGAGGGTTTAGATGCTTTTTTCCCCCACTTTCCCATAGCAGTAACACATAAGTATCTATCAATATCCTATGTACCCCGTAAAAACAGCGGATGTCTGTCCATTATCACTGGTGCCATCTGCAGTATTTATTGGGTGTCACAACACTTCTGTTGGTCTCCTTCAAGGCTTAACTTTGTGATGAGTGAATTTTGCCTTTTAGCCTGAACAATGTCATCAGAAAGGCTGGCTGGTGGCTGTGCTGCAGCAGAAGGGTTCTAGAGCAGTACCCTGACAGAAGAGGATTCTGGCCAGCTTTCAAAGGCACACCTGCATCATGGCTTTCCAGAAGGCTGCCACAGGAATCTTCATGTTTCCATTCTCATTAATAATCCTAAAAAAGTCTCAGAGTTGTAGGTTGTGCTCTTTCAAATAGTTCTAATAGAAACAGAGATAAAACATGAGCATAACCATGAAACAGCCACTGATACCTGCTCTCTCCTTATTCTTCCATCTGTCACCCTGCCTTTGCTCAGCCCATCACTGAGAGATATGAGTTCTTTACTCCTTACACAGTCACCATATTGCCAGAACAAAGTCCTTTTGCTCAGGTTAATCCCATTCTTCTCAGTTATACCTTCTTCTCCCGCTACCTTGAAATGAGACTCAGTAGTAAACCTGTTTTTTTCTGATAATTACATATGGTTATTTGGTCTTCATCCAGTAGCCACTGCTTGGTTAGGCTGTCTAATCGAGACGGTTCTCTCCCCCAGGTCTCTAATCACTTTAGTTACTCTTCTCTGAATTCCACCTCTGAATGGGGACACGCTGAATACCATAATGGCTATTAAAAACTGCAAAGTATGGTAGTGCAAGTGTCACTAGCTGTGAAGCACAGCAGCACTGTTTGATGTGAACTAACAGCCCAAGCTTTTGCTTAAGTTCATCCCAACCCTTATCTACAGCAAGACCTCATCCAATTAGTTGAAAATCTGCGCAGCAGTTAAGAAACACAGTAAAGCTGGTAGTGCAAAGGTGTTATTTAGCTCAGCAATGCTCAAGTGCTTGCGTTGGCTTCCAGCAAGGAGGACAGCACCATCTGCTGCTATCCATGGAAACTGCAGACCTTGAAAAGCTACATAATGTCTATTTAGGACAGTATTTGCTTGTAATACCATATTCTATTTTTCTGAAGCACTTTAATTTTGATGCTAAAGCACAATTGTCAGTGAAGTGTTCTATGGAAGTCAGCTGTTGTGGTGGGCTTGTGATGAGGAATAGACATTAATTAATCAATTAACGTGTTTTACACAGCAAGCAGACATCTATTCCCATTCCCTTTTTCACCCCCCAGTGCTCTTAGATCCCAAGGCAATAGCTTCTCCTGAAAAGCAAAGGATTTGCTTAGTCAGTCTGTGTGAACTGAGATATGTGAACATCGTGACTGTCTTTGTAAATTTACTTTTCTGAAGGAAGTTGGCTGAATTTCTGACTTGAAAGGAAGCTTACCTTTCAGCCTCCATCCCTCCAAGTATCGGGGGCATGTGTACTGTGTACAGGCAGTAAGGACCCAAATTCAGTAGCTCACGTGAATAACTTCCATGGGATTTGGATACTGTTGGGGATCTTGATGATACAGCCTTCAACCTCACTGTAGATGACATCTAGTTCAGGACGCACTTGACACACCAAATCCTGCAACTTGATGAAAGTTTCATTCACCAATTCATTCTGGCACACAGGGTCAAGGTAAGTGCACTCAGCATGGCCACCCAGAGAACAACAAAGATTTTCTTGTATTCACAAATACATTAACCATTCTCTCCTACAGATGCTGCCTTCTGCTATCTCTGCTCTTCACTTTCAGGAATCCCATGGAGGTTTGACCCTAAATAAATGTTCTTCTTTCTCTTTTTCCATGTCTGAGAGAGAAAGATCTACTAATTTAATGCAAGGTAGGTGGTCATCACTGAAGATCTCTTATTTTTGGTGATTCAAGTAATTAATGTTCATCCCTGAGACAGTTCTCTCCATTCTGTTAAGATGCAGACTGCAAGGTGAACAGTTAATGGCCTAAATGTGCCATAGAGCTCTGCAAAAATGAAAAACAAATCACCCAAGACCTTAAAGGATTAGTATCTCCAGCAATATAGCTTTATAGCCCAGACAAGAAAGATGATCCTATCTGGGGAGGATCCAGGTGTCTCCAGATGAAAAGAACTTTTCGTAAAGCTCTCTTTCAGTGTGTAACCATAAGAGGAAGCTCCAGTGAGCAGTAGAAGACCTGATATTTGTTTTTTCCTAAGAATTTCAAACAGGGTAGTGACAGCTCAGCATTTCAGAGCTCACATTGTAAGTTTTCTGTTTTAACATTTACTGAATGGGGAGCAGCACAGTGTCCCAATTTAGGGGTTTGGAATATTAAAAAGAAAGCTATCAATGCAAATAGTATTGATGTCACTGTAAATTATTCTTCTAAATTTAAGTTATGACAAATGTGCCTTGATTGATCTTTTAAAGACATGACTGTGGTTTTGTTCATGCCCATGATGACAGGGGAATTGTTCATGTATTATGTTAGTTATATACTTATTTGTTGGAAATTTCAAGTCAGTTCGGGAAATTCATGAAAGCTTCTGTTTCTGTCATTGTGGGAGGTTTCCACAGCATCAAGCACTGTATATTTTTGCTGAAAGTTAATTTACAAAGTTTCCCAATGCATTCTTACATCTTCTTTTTAGAAACTTAAAATCCATTTTTCTTAAGATCCATTTACTGTGTAGAGTAACAGCTCTTGAGTGTTACTACTCAACAACAGTCTTGAACAAGTCTGGGTCCAGCTGGGTTTACTGCCTTTCATTCAGCATCAACGGTTTTATGGATGCAGAGTGCACACTAGGAGAGTGACCTAGTCCTGGGAATGAAACACAGGAAAGCCCAAGCTGGCTCTGCTGGCTGCCAGCTCTCTCCAGGGTTGCCAGCTTGGCTTGAGCCCATGACAAAGCCGGTGGACTGCCAGTGCCACCTCAGAAACAGCGTAGCCAAAGCACCATGTCTGGCCTAACAAACCATGCTGGGATTGGGTGGCACCTGGAGAGAGCCAGCCTGGGTGTTTCTGCATGTTTGACACAGTCAGTCCAGTCCAGAAAAACAACACACAGACAGCTGAAAAGCAACAGTAATTTCTTTTGTACTGTGATGCGGAAGATGAGCATTTGCTGGCTATTTTGATTCACGACTTTTAGAAAATGTTTGATTGTCAGTGTCTGCAAGTTGGAACCCTATAAAGAGTAGATTATGAAAAGAATGTGGGGAACAGTCATGCTTAGAAATGTTGTCAGAAGGAATAAACTTGTTAAAATGTGCCTTTCTATTACTTCGCCATTGCTGGTGCTGTCAAACCCATGGAAAGGTTTCTAGATATGATCCTTATTCCATATACCTCTTATAGACACGATAATTATTCATTCTTTAAAAGTCAAGATAAGCATTTATCCCTGAGAAAAGGGGCAGAAGAGGCTTTTGTTTATATTTTCCCTTAAGTTTCCTGTAAAAGATTAAAACCTTTACTAATTTCTCAAAGGTTTAAGACAATGTAAGGTTGTTGGCTCTGTATATTTACAATTATTCTGAATTGAAATGCAAGACTCCCTACATCACATGTGGAATGAAGTCTGGCAGACAGATTAGATGTTTTCCTACAAGCATTTGATTGGGATACTGAAATATCATTGTAAATTTATGCCATTGACCATTTATCTTGTGAAATGCCAGGTAATTTAGACTTTTTCAAGGGTGAGGTGAAGAGAACAACTCTTTAACCTTAAAAAGCAGAAATTCATAGTGAGATTTCTTGAGTGCTTCCTCTTGAATAAATGCATTTTAATAATTCCTTTTAATTTATCAGATTTTAGCTAAAATTTATTAGTGTTTTCAATTTTTTAATTGTTTAGGTTATTCGTAATAAAACTAGAGGAACCACATCTACTGTAATGCAGTCCTTTACCCCCATACAGCCTGTTTTAGTTTTCCTTTGCAGAATGAGGCCTGACTCCTTGCAGACTTGGAAAATAATTCTCTTTGATCTTAATTTATGCAGGAAAAAAATCTTTACCCTAGAGGAACGCCTGTTCTTCAGATGATCTCTGTTGAAAGCACTTGATAGTCTCAGGAAAGACTATAGGTGAATATTAGTTATTCTGCTTATTTTTAGGTTGTTTCTCTAATATACTAACCACAGGACAAAGAACACATGCAGATGTAACTTAGATACAACCCATTACATGAGTGTCCAAAACTGCCTGTGAACTTTACTTTTACCTTGTTTCAAGCATGAACATATTATTTATGTCCCAAATGTAATTTTTGTGAAAATTCTCTTTCCTTTAATCGTGCTGCTCCCAAAGGCGGGCAGAGGGCCCTGAGGCCCCTGACACCTTCTGTAACTGCTCCCATGAGGAATCAGTGCATAGATGGAAGTGCCAGGACTGGACTGATATGTGCTTGGGTCTCTCCCCCATGTTGGTCTGCAATGCAATTCCTGCCCTCACTCAGGAGCATTTCTTAGAAGCAGCACATGAGGTTACAACAACATGTATTATGCTCCAGCATTGCTACAGAGTAGCATACTAATATTTGTCCTCTTTGATCTCTTCTTCCTTCCTCACCAGCCTTTTAATGTTTGATTTGTTTTGGGGTTTTTTGTTGGTGCTTGCTTTTTTTTTTTTTTTTAAATAGAACTGCTTTGCTTTCAATGCCTTGAAGCATCCATCTTCTTCTATTCCTCACACAGACTGACAGAGTATCAAAGCACTTCACAGTATCTAGTATCTTAGGCTACTCTGGAGGAAGACAGCTCAGGGATGAAGAGAATTCATCCTGCAGTGGGAATTCACTCTTTGTTCTTGTTCTGCTATTACAAAATGGATAGGAATGAAATGTGGTGAATCTGTAAGCACTTTTTCTTCCCATTCTTCAGCAGGGCTGTGGAAAAGCTGTGGTCCCTTTCAAGGGGTTTGTCTGTTGTCTCACTTGTCTCTGCTCCACAAAAGTCTGCAATGCAGTTTCCAAGTGGAGTTACCTTCTCAGTTTCTCTCTGTCTCCTTATGTGAAACTCCACATATCAGGTCCCTTACATCTGTCATGCAGGAAGATGTGATGTGGATCATGTTCAGTCATGTGATGGGGAGAGGCTGAGGCAATGGGCTGCATTTGAATGTGTGCTTTCTAGGAGGGTCCCTCTGGATGAGGGTGTGTGCCTCGGGAGATTTCCCATACCATTGGTTCCTATTGGCAGTGCAGAAGATCAGAGCTCAGGCTGCTTGTCAGCCTCCGGCCTGTGAGGTCTGGCTATCTGGCATTATGGGGTTGGCATTGCCAAGTGCATCTCTTAGCGTGTGAACATCATCTGTCCCCCATCTTGGACTTCATGTGCAGTCCCCATTCCCACTATTATAAAGAAAACTTTCTTTGTTACTGTTGGCCAGCAGAAGACATGTCCTCCTTTAAGTCCTTTGTGCTATCAGCTCCTAAGACAATCTGTATGACTATGGAGAGAGAGAAATGCCTTGGTGTGAGCTAGTGACCTTACCTCAAGCCAGGTTAAGAGCAAGGCAGACAGACATGTTTATTTACATAATCTAAAACAGCAGTGCAAATGACTGATGTAATTGCAGTGATTCACAAAGACAGGGGTGTCCAGAGACAGGCTTACATTAACAGATTTAAAGATTCCTCTCAAGCCATTTGCAGACTCTCAGGATGGTGATATTAGATCTAGCTGAGGATGCAGCTCATAAGAAAGCTGACTTTACTGAGCTGAATTCCCAGAGTCTGATCTTGGATTGAGAAGACATGTTAGCTCTCCACCCTAACCTCGGAAGCCATCTTGGCTAGTTGTTTAGTTTTGCCCTTTCCAGGATTATTGATCCCTTGATTCCTAGAAGGCAGTTTTGGCCATTCTTATTCCAGGACTTGATAATACTCCTCTACTTTAGGTAGTGCTGTGGCATTGCCCTGTTGTGAAAATGACAGTTTATCCTGTACTTGAATAAATTCTTAGCAAATGATTTACATTGTGAAGGAGGAAAATAGAGAGAGGGAGGATTTCTTATATTAATAGACACTGCCTGTTTTTCTCACTGTGAAAAATGGCTGGATTCTCCTTGCCACATCTAAAATATCAAGTCTCACTCTGCTTATGTTTGATTAGCAGAGGAGAGGAATTCAGTTTCATATGGTAGCTGTGCCCACCTGTATGTATATGTGCCAGTGCCAATGCCAATTCACATGCATTGCACACCTCACAGTGTAAGTTCTACTTAGAGCAGGGTGTGTGTGAATTCATTTGTGTCTACTGTGACACTGGGAGGGAGAGGACTTGCTGCCAACGCTTGCTTCTCATTCTCAGAGAGAGTTTCTCATCCAAATTTTCCATGTATGGGAAGTTGGATGGAGACAGATGGTGAATTTAGCTGACTTAAAAATATTCCTCCAAGAAACAAAACAGAAAAGAAACTGATTCTGCAGTAATCTCTGCTGCTCCTGCTTCAAGTGGGCTGGAAGGAGAGAAGAGCTGTAAAACCTTGAATTTTGGAGAGACATTTTTCTAGACTAGGAAGGTCACAAGTTTCAGTACTGATCTCTGTGTTGCCTTCAAGCTTGTTCAAGCAGGGTCACAGTGCCTTGTCCCCACTTTAGTTTTAATTGATCCATATTTCAAAGACATGGACTTTTATTAGAAAGAGATACATATCAATAGAAATACTGAACCAGGAGAAGGAAAGCATTAATTAAACTAAAGGCATTGTGTTACTGCAATGCTCAAGGAACACTGGATGCTCACAGCACATGCTTGTGGCCTTTATGGTAGCAGGTGTGTTGAGCATACTGGGGGAAGAAGAGCCCTCAGATATTCATGCAAGTCCTTTACAATGTAGTAATAGCACCTGAGATTACTGAAATACTGTTTTGTTTGCTTTCCCTTTCAAGGGCTACTAGCACACTCTGGATCTCACTTTGTCTGAACAGACAGATTAGGCATCTTAATTTTATTCCTTCCTAATCTGTTTCTCTTGCTGTTTACTGTGCAATGGCTAAAATCATTAGGGTTTGGGCTACTTAAGAAAAACTGAAATAGCTCCTGAACTTTGTAACCAGAAGCTTACAATGAACAACAATTCTGATTCTATGAGATTTTAGTAGAGTGCAATTTTCTGCTTTATACGCCCTGAGGGACTTGTTTTTCATCTCCTCTCTGACAGACTGCTCTGTTACTGTGTTTTCTCATCCTGCATGTGGGTTCTCATACATTAGTCATTGTTGCTAGAGTCACCTGTGGTCATGAGGGTGAGTCTGTGGACCATCCAGGAAGCTCTGAATCTGGGTGCCCTGGCTTTTGTAGTATGAACCAGGTCATGGGGCATTTTTGCTAGAGAAGGAAATATGTGTTCCATCAAGTCCCCCAGTGCCTGTACTCCTGTGTCCTGGTTTTTGGCCAGGACAGAGTCAATTTTTTCACAGTAGCTGTGAGAAGGCAGACCCTGGAGGCATGTTTCGTGTCCAGGTTGTTATTCTATACTACCTCACCTCACTGCTGGGGCGGAAGTAAGGAAATCTTGCTTCTGAGAAGGTGGATGTGGCTTGCAGTCAGGACTAAGCTTAGGTGTGGAGGTCCATTGTTTGTTATCCTGGAGTCGATCAGTGAGCATTTTCTGCATGTAAATCACCCTTTTTTTGTATAGTTTTGTTATTAATATTGTTGCTGTTACTGTTCGTTATCTCATTGCTGTTTCCAGTAAATTGTTTTTATCTCAACCCATAATCTCTGCCTTTTGTCTCTGGAGCGGGGAGAGGAGCATCTTGTGGTTTGGAGTGCTGTTCCTAAACCACGACATCCTGGTTTTGCAGGAGTAATAAATTAAGTCACCAAGCATCTATCCCAGGAGCTGTCCTCCTTTCTCAGAGGACACTCCTCGTGGCTAAGGTTCAGCCCCTTCACTTGGTCATTGCCCTGCAGAGAGACAAGTGTGCAGAGACAATGTGATCTTCCAGCCAGCTGCAACCAGATGCCATACCAAGGCCCCCAAGTGAAGATGAAAAAGAGGGATATCAGAACACTGAAATCTTCAGTGTATGGGACATCAGCAGCACAGAGATTGTGGCACTGCATGTCCCAAAAGACATATAACATCACAGTGATTATCTTCCTAAACTGGCAAAAGCAATGGAATTTTGTGTTATGTAAACTTCTCTCACACAGCTCATGTGTGGCCTGGTACACGTCCTGTAATTTTTCCTGCCCCTCTTCCTCTCCCACCATTGTACCTTTACCAAGAGCCCTTTCTGATATCAGGGCAAGGCCTTGCTTCAGGGCAGCTGCTGAAGGTGCCAAACGATGCAGAGGCTTTGAGATAGAAACTAACCAGAGAAGTCAATCCTCTTATTTTTACTGAAGAATTGCAAAATTTTATGAAGTTGGGTTATGTTACAGAGTTCTGAACATTTGTTTCTCAGACAGACACATGCAGCTGTCCTGAAAAAATGTTGATGCAGTTCATCCAGCTCTGTGTCCTACCAACATCTCTTATTTCTGAACTAAGCGAGAGGCACTTAGCGGAATTATGCCAGGAAATCATGTGGGCATTGCCAAGTGAAATCATGCCAAGTGAGTAGCAGCTTCAAGATGAGAAGGGTCTGTTACACAGCCAGGGCTGCAGATGACCTTGGATTTCAGGTAATTCACTATTAATGCCTAAGCAAAGTATGGTGCAGTCTCCTCTCCGAAGTTGTTTCCTGGGGTAAAAAAAGTATGTTAACAATGCACTGATCTATCCCTTGGTGCTGTGTTGGGGTCTGCAGAAAGTTGTGCTTTTAGATAGAATCTCCAGTTCATCACAGTCCATATCTGGCTGTAAGAAGTTGTGGTGGGTTGACTTTAGTTGGACACCAGGTGCTCACCAAGACACTTTGTCACTCCCCTCCTAAGCAGGACAGGGGGGAGAAAATAACACAGAAAAAACCTATCTTGTAGGTCAAGATAAAGGCAGTTTATTAAAGTAAAAGAAAAGACCATACACTGAAGCAAAGGAAAAGATTTATTGTCTATTTCCCATCAGCAAGTGATGTCCAGTCACTTCCTGTGAAGTCAGGTTTCAATATGCATAGTGGTTGCTCTGGAAGACAAATGTTGTAATAATAAATGTGCCACCACTTCCTGTCCCCACTCCTCCCTCCCGCGCCTTTCTCTTTCATACCATATGGTTGGAATATCCCTTTGGTCAGGTTGGATCAGCTGTCCTGGCTATGTACCCTTCCAAGATCTTACCCTCTCTCAGCCTAATGGTGAGGGGGGATGTTGGAGAGACAGTACAGAGACAAAACTCTGCTGTGTTTATCAACACCTTTCTAGCTACCAGTACAGATCACTATGAGGACTGCAATGGGGAAAACTAACTCCATCTCAGCCAGACCCAATAGAGAAGTGAGTTGTTATTTTATTTTGCTCCACAGTGTAGAATTACCCTAAGATGTGGGAGGTGCTCCAGTAATTATCTAAGTTTCTCTTGAGGGTCTGTTTTTCAGAGGTGCTGGAAGTTGAGCAGGCTAAATATTTAATCACATCACTAATAATAATAACGGCCCATCTTCGCGAACGAAGATTTGGGGAAAGGTCTTTTACCTTTCCAGCCTGCGCAATGGATTTTTTAGGTGAGACACAGCCTGCGCTGAACTGAGCCCACCCTTTAATCCTAAGGTTCATCTGCCGGGGCCAAGCAAGCTTGGACAATGGCAGTGAGGTCCTCAGGACGTAGGTTTGTTTAGAGTGTCCTTCTCATAGATGGATGGCCACACAGGGCTAACGACCTCCATCAGGCCAGGAGACCGGGATTTGAACCCGTGGTCGCAGCAGTGAAAGTCCTGCACGCTAACCACTAGGCCACCAGGGGTCTCGCCTATCACATCACTATAAGTCTAGATTTACACTGTTACTCTGGGTTCCCATCAGTGACACAGCGGAGAGTTTGACTTTGCTCATAGTCTGAGTAATATTCTCAGGGGGAGAGACTGGAATGAAACACGTTATTTCACTTCTACTTCCATCACTATTTGTGAACATACAGCCCCCTCCAGAGCTGAAGACCATTGAGGTAGGACACGTTATCCAAAAGCAAACTGGCAATGGATTCAGCTCCTGATGTGTCTAGGCAGTTATAAGAGATGTTTTGGAAGGAAAGAAGGGAGGATAAGAACTATGAGTCCAAAGAATGTATCAGCTTTACCGTCTTCTTAATGCCCCAGATATCAAGGGAGTAATTACTGTGTGAGTTATAGATGTGTTTAACCCTGTATCCTTCCTAACAGGAATAAAGCCCTAGAGCCATCAGTTTCACATGGGTTTTGTCTTCAGTGAATCAAGAGGCATTTGGCCAAGAATCTTTTCTTTCAGCGTAATGCAAATCCCATGGCCTATCAAAATGCATTTTGTATACCTCAGTTTCAGATCAAAGGAACATTCCTACCAGTTCATATCTGAAAGTCTTGCATTATTCCCTTAATTTATTTAGAAAAGTTTCCCCATGTCATATTGGAGAAGTAAAGTTCCTGACCAAAATATTTTTTTTCCGTTGTCTAAGCATAAAGTGGAAAGACTTAGTTATGGTAATTATTGTTACATCTGCTAATGAAGATAGCACTTCCAGACTCACCAGACTGCCATTACATACACACTTCTGCTTTTCAGAAGCTTGTACTTTTTAAAAGTAGCATAGCACAAAATATCATGACTTTCAGAATGTGAATGTTTTTGCATGGGAACAGCCGCTATTTGGTTAAAATATTAATGGAATGAATTTGTTTTCTTTCAGATGATTGAACTTGATGAGCAATAATTTTGACTCACAAACTATGTCAGATGGGGTACCAGTTCTTGAAGGGAGGAATTCTCTCATAGCATCTCTGCTATGCATATGGCTCCTACCAAAATGCACTTTTCTTCTAACTCTAAATGGGTGGTGGTTGTGTTGGACTGGGAGGATAAAAAGATAAACAGAGACATGCAAAAACATTACTGCAAAGTTAACAAAGAGGATAGTTTTCTTAGTTCAACAGATGCTGGGCATTTCCTCCAAACCTTAGGAAGCATTGCAGGTCTTGAGCAGGACTGTGATCAGGGGATATGACAGAGCCATGGCTGTGGGAATTGCACATAAAAGAGCTGTTTTCTTGGAGGGTAGGACTTTCTGTTGCTTTGTGCCAGGAGACCCAGGCTCAGGTCCCAGCTTCAATTCAGGCATCTTGGGCCTGTCCATTGCTGAGTGTAGTGCATACCTATGCAGAACCCAGAGTGGGATACTAGTCCCTCTACCCCTATCTGTGGCCCTGTATGGGTTAGGAGAACTGAGGACTTGTGATCCATGGAAGAGCATCAGTTGCTCTTGGGGTTACCCCATGAAAGACCATCAGTTGCCACACAAAACATTTCCTGTGCAGAGGATTAGAAACATTAGGGATGCTCAGAGTTCCAATGGGGAAGATACAGGACTTTTTGTCCCACGCTGTGTACTCAGTGATGACTTCCAGGCCTGAGAGAGGCCTAAAATTCCTACTGTTCTTGAGAACAGTGGCTCCACTGTTACTGGCTACTCACCACCATAACACTAACAGTGACTTTGACACCTTTGAGTCCTAGACCATGGTGGTTCAGATTTATAAAAGGCTTGGCCAAGTTTTGAATAAAGTGTAAGACAGGCACCACCTCCATCAGCCTGTATACATCTACAAAGGCCTTCCCAGGTTCTACAGAGAAATAGTATGTTGATGAGTGGTGCATCAAGTGTTGTCCCTCCTCTTTTAAATAAATTAAGAAACTTAATAAAATTAAGGAACACTATGCAAAAACAGTACAGTTTTATTCTTTAAGGGTTATCATCCCCTAGTTCTCCCCATCCCTTTATCCCAGACCTCCAGGCATTAATGTGTCCTCCTTGCTTCTCCATTTGGCATCCAGTGACTTGCTGCAGCTTTTCACCAGTCTGCAATGTGACTGAACTTTTTTTGGTGTAACTGAGAATTCTTGACATCAGGCAAAAACATTTTTATCTTTTTTTTAAATCTTAATTGAAGCATGCAGCTGATATTGACAGCAGAGGTAGGGCAGCTCAGAACATTTTGGCTTACAACCAGCAGGAAGGATCTCAGCATTCTCATCTTGGCCACTGGGTGTTGTTGACACAGCTGCAGTGAGACATATCAGTGCAGCTGGAGGCTGTATTTCCACAAAAACCTGTCATTTGGATTTCCTTCATCAAACCCCATACTTAGAGCTCATATTTCTCCATGTTGTGATATGCATTCAGTGGTCTGACCTCAAGAAAAATTCCCCTTTCATCAAAGCCATTTTCCAGTTCAGTTTGAAGCCTCTAACAAAACAGTCCTTGTTCTTGCATTCTTATGGTTTTGGATTTCCCTTCCACTTAGGTTAGAAAGTTCTTATCCTAAATTATGGATAAATCTTACTATTACAAAAATGACTTGCTTAGCCAGAGGACTGACTTCATGAGGCAGAAAATAAAAGGAGAGCCACCAGAAAAGTTTAGAACGGTTGTGGCAAACCCATGGTGTGTAGACCCTAAGTGCTATGCAGTGTTTCATCAGGAGTGCACAAACAGGGGTGCAGTCCCATCCCTGGTTTCAGATAGCTGCTCCTGATGTCCAGACAGTGGTCTGGGCTGGCAGTATTGGCTATTAATGACTAGAGGAGAGAAAAAGGAACAAAGAAATAGCTGTGGTGTGTAGAGAGCAGTTGAGGGAAGACACTGGACATCAAAGGGAGAACTCTTAAGGGGAAATTCATTCCCGCCTCTGCCTTTATCAATTGTCAGACTACATGTGGTTGTCAGAATTCTGGCAGAATTGTGTCCTTGGTGTCCATTTTGAATACATACCAGTTAGTAGGTACAGTTCTGGCTGTAAGGGAAAGGATAGTGAGGACAGATGGTCAGAAAACATTCAGCTTCAACCTCATGGTCAGTGTCAGGGGCTTCTGTGGCCTTCTCTGCTGAGGCATCAGCCAGAGACACAGACTCCTGAGACTCACTGATTTTGACATCTCTTCATTCTAGTCTGCCACGAAAAAGATTCAGTTTGTCAATGCAAGCCCAGCAGAGATGTGACTCCTGGGGTGTGATAGATCTCCCACTCCTCTCACTGAAGCCCCTCTTCAGCATGTTGCAGATGTACTCCTCCTGCATCTCTGCTTCATGCCCACCACTCCATGCACATTGTATGCATGTGGTGCTGGCCCCAGTGTGGGGATAGGCTCACTCTAGTGCTTGGAAGTGTTTGAAAAAGGTCTTCTCAAATTCTTCAGCCCATGTGCAAGGAACTCACAGTTCTCCCACATTAGGTCTTTGTTCCCTCACAAGCTGCCTTTCTCCCCTTTCTCAATTTCTGAGCCCACCAGCCAAAGCAAATTTGTCATCTTCATCCCATTTCTCCACAAGTGTACAAGCAAAACCCATGCCATCTTCTCCTGCCTCTCTTGAACTGACTCACACTTCCCCAGGCACTGTTGGCCGACTTTGTGATCAGACTGGGAATGCTTTGCAGTACTCCTCCTGAATGGCAGAAGAGACAGCATTTGAATGGTACTGTCCATTGGGATTGAATGTAACTAGACTCACCAGGAGTGATATAGCTTCTCTTGCCCACAATTCATAATTTATTTCACAGTTAGAGAGAAGGAGAATTTGAAAAAATCCTTTTTAACAAGAATAAATGCATAAAAAAATAATGAAGTGTGATTTTGCCAAAATAATTTCTGCCTAATAGCATAATACATATTTTTTTCTTCTCTAAATCTTCCTTTTCATTTCTTGTCACTGCATTTACTGCCTTCTTTCCTTACTGTCTGTTTCCATTTAGAGCTCCAGGCTGTTGATCTGAAATTTTGTACCCTTCCTGGGTGTCACCTAGTATTGATGTATGATGTGGAGCTTGCAGTTTGGCTGTTCATTCAGACCTATGTGAGGGGAAGACTGGCCAGCTGGTACCCACATCACCACATTTCAACCAGCCCTGCAGCTGCAGCTCCTTTATTAAGACCTTTTCCTTCTGCCAGACTTTATTTTTCAAATGATGGGTTTACTTGCATTACTTTAGTGTGAGAAAGACAAAAGAAAGGGTAAAAATAGGTCTAAATCCCATGAAAGAACTCATGAGACAAGTCATATGCCCAGTACATTAGCCAGTCCCAGCCTGTGGACTGAGTCTTCTGAAGTAGATTCAGAAGTGATCTCTGCACTTCATAAATTGCATTATATTCTATTTAAATATAGAAAAATGAGCCAAAGAGAGAAGTTGTCCCACATATATCCCTACCTTACAGTAATTGCATTATTTAACTATTATATATATATAACAACAAAAGAAAACAAGAAATTAACTTCTAATGACAGACAGGCCAAAGGAGTTTTTTAATTTTAAGAGGAATTGTTATGCTGACCTAGGAATTCAGGCCAAAGTGCTGTGAGCAGTCCTGGGGCCTGACTCAACTGTGTAGAAGCACAGCCTGAGAGCAGCAGGTTCAGAAAACTCTACTGCCCCTCACGCCCTGCCTGTCCTTCTGGGCAATGGAGAGCTCAAACAGGATCTGGTCTCACAAGATGCTGAGCTCTGACATCTGTTGTGGGCATTAGAGGCAGCTGGGTGGAGTGTCTTGGAAGCTGGTACTGGCAAGCCCTCTTATGATTAATTTTGCTTTTTTCCAAACTGTTCCCAGATGGCAGCTCCCATCTCTGGGCACTGGCACCCTGGATCCCTGATCACTACCCTTCTCCTCATTGCTGCCTGACCTAGAGAAGAGAAGCCTTCCCACCTGGTGATCAACCTGCTGCAACAACAGTCTGTCTTGGGTGCTGGTGATTTTTCTTTGGCTATTTCTGACAATTGCTGAAGTGAGTTTGCCAGTAAGTAAACACTGCACCTGCGTCCTTCTTAGACTCATTCTCTGTGTCACCATTAATGAGTTGCAGGTTCATTTGCTTTTTCTCTTCTGTAAATGAGAAGTTCACAGCGACTTCCTAGACCCTGTAAGTTTCTCACACCTACACACAGAAAGCACAGCTGCTTGGCTTCAATTAAAACATCTCCAGGAGGAATGGTACCACTTGTAAGATCTATATTCTTGATTTCTATTGCTTCTAAATAGGAGAATCCCATTTCTGGCTTGCATGGGCTGTCCCGGCGCTATGAGAAAGCCCTGCAGAGCCTGTGGTTGCCCTGTCCTGCCACCACCACTCTTCTGTGCCACTTGCATCTTCTGACTCCTAAGGGTGACATTCAGTGTTGGAAACCCGATTGCTCTGGGATCCAATCAGCTCCCAGTAACTGAGAACAGCTGTGGTTTTGGCTGTGGAAACCCCCACAGATGTATCAAAGAGTTGTGCCATGCTGCTGATAAGAGTTCTTGTCTCCTTTAAGTTCATATTCCAGTGTGTACAATTTCATGGGAAAGTCAGACTGTGGCAGTTACAGTCTTAAAAGAGATGAGGATAGAAATGTATTCACTTTTTTAGTCTTGAACAGATTTAGACTTCCCTACTGCCAAATTCCCAGTAAGTTAAGTAATAAAGTGTGGCTTGTAAACATGTCAGCACTTATTGGGGCCTTGAATCAAGTGCTCATTCATCCCACCAACTATTACTGGTGCCAAAATTGGTTCAGTGCTTATTATTTTACATCTTTTATACTGAGGACTTTGTAACTTTTCCTAAGGGGCTAAAACCAAAACTGTAACAGAAGAGGCTTTCTGATAAAGGTTGGGCAGAACTAATTCATATACTTAGAAATATTTCCATAATAGGCAGTGCTCAGTGAATGTAACCTATAGTACAGACGTTGAAATTTATGTAGCCAACACAGTGTAATATGTAAAACAGAGAAGAAGAAAAAGTCTGTTTCCCCCAAAATAAGGTAATTTTAGTGGCTTTATTCCCTTAAGTTCTACACAGACCTCTCAAGTAGTCCAGTCATTAGAGAGCGTGGTAGAGTTATATTTCAATATAGAACAACATGCCACAAAACCCAGTGGAAGGTTTGACCCTGAAGCAGATGACCATTGTCAGCTTTGATTTTATTGCCAAAGTTTGTAAATATTTTTTCTAGTGTAGGACAAACAACTATGGCTGTTTGGCCACAGTTGCTTGCTTGTTTATAGCACCAGCTAACATTCTTCTCTGATTTCAGTCTGATTATTCTGATGTGGGTTTCTTAGATCTTTGCTTTTAAAGAACAGCCTAGTTTTAAATGACCCAGTCATCAGCTCCTGATGTTGCAGATACTTCCTCTGGAGAACACCCTCTGTTTTCTGACGAGAAATGAAAACCATTGATGGTTTGGTTACTGCAACAGATGGGAGACCACAGTCCAGTTCCCTGCTCTGCCAGAGACATTTGTGGGATTTGAGACAAGTCACTGCATTTATGGTCTGTGGTATTTTATAACTGGGGATTTGAAAAGGAGACTGGTAGGATTATTATTTATATACGTTATAACATCATCTCAGGTCCTAGCTGTGGACAGTCATTGTGCTAATCACCAAGTGTTTTGTCTAACATTGATGCCCTGGCCTGACTGTGCTGTGACACAGCAGCTGGTCACCATCAAGGGAGCAGTTTGGCAGCTATCATCAGTGCAAAAGGCAGGGATGACATGAATCTTGACTTCATTGCAGGTGCCCATCTTGAAGAGTTTGGAAGAAGGCTACTGAGATTGCACATTAGAAAGGTGTATTTCATGTAAAAAGCTGTAGTGTGCTCAGCTTGATCTGTTTGCCTTTAGATGTTGAAAACATTTAATTGTGGCATGAAGCAAACAAGAAACTCCTGGACTTCAACGAGGACTTTGCTTTTCATATGCAACTGTCTGGTTGCAACATGATCTCAACTTGCAGAGGCCAGAATGCTCACCTCCAGGTGAGAAGGAGTGATTTTGCAGACCTGTGGTGGTGACCTGTCAGCAGCACTTGAGGGAGGGCATGCTCCCACTCTGCCATCTCACCCACTGCATCAGTGTTTGAAAAGCCGGTGTAATTATTAACTCATCTGGAGCAAATGGTGGCTTTGGAGAGGGAAAAAAAACCCTGGAAATTGTCCTGTTTGAAATTCTGGAGAACTGGGGATGAAAAATTTTGTTTGAAACCACAGATTTCAGGGTGGCGAGGCCAGAAGACTGCCGTCACTCAGCCCAGGGTCACAGCTCCTGACCCCTCGGGTCAGGACAGCGGCCAGGCCCTGGGCCCCGGCCGCGCTCTTGTCTCACAGCGGGGCGGGCGGGGCCCCACCCCGGCCGGAGCCGCTCCGCGGGGCCGTCCCAACCCGGGCTGCGGTCTCCCGGGAGCGGGCGGTCCCGGAGGGGCGCTGGAGGAGCGCCAGGCCCGAGGCGGCCGCCAGCCCCGCGGCCCGACGCGGTGAGTGCTCGGGCGAGCCGATTCCGCGGAGCCCGCGCCGAGAGGTCGTAGCTGAGGCGGGGCCGGCGCGGCGCCGGGGCCGGGCCGAGGGCGGTGGAGGCCGTGCCGTGCCGGGCGGTATGATCGGCACCGTGCTCTGCTATGTGCTGCTGCCGGCGGCGCGGCTCCTCCGGGCCCTGCGAGGTAACCCGGCCCTGGGCGGGCGGCGGTGGGGGCAGGGGCAGGGGAGGGCGGGTGCGGCCCGGCGGCCCCGGAGCTCCCCGAGCCCCCGGCCCTGAGCAGGCGGGGCCTGGGGCAGCTGTGCTGGGCCGGAGCTGCTGGCCCCGGGGCAGCGCGGGGAGCTGGGTGTTCGCAGGGAACAGCTGCCCGCTGTTGTACTGCAGAGGCAGATTGCGGACTGCGCGGGGGCTCCAGCTCCTGCCCCGGGCCTGCGCTGCAGGCTTGGGAACATCTTTAGAGATGGACTGCTCAGAGATCTGTGACTCCCCAAGGATCTGCGGGTAACTCTTGCTTTGCGTGCATTGCTGTTTCACATAGTTTCCTAGAACCTGCTGCTGCTTCACAGTCCCTGGTTACTCTGCTGATGTAAAGCCACCCCCTCTCCTGAACCTGTCTCTGGGCCTGTAGCAATGACGGGCACGCTGTTTTTGGTCATAGTGAGCAGCTAGCTGACTCCTCTCAAATTCAGCTTCTATGGTGTAGTAACAGGCTCTTGTAGCAACTGTGCCTGGCTAGTGGTGCGTGGAAACGTTACCTTGGTGCATTGGTGTTTCTGACATTCATGAATTTAATTACAATACTTCAGAGAGGCATATGGTTCTTAAAGCTCGATTTCTGACACATAGAGAAAACTTTGACACAAAAGATATAGTGAAAGTATACACAGATGTTGCTGACAGTATGTTACTGCTCTGGCTGACTGACTGTCACAGGGATACAGAGAAAAAAGTGATTTGTAGTCAACAGAAATTGCTAGTCAACAGTAGGGACTACTGTCTGTGCAGAATTCATAGCAAAATGTAAATGCCATCTCTTGTATAGATATAAGTGAAAAGAGTCTGTCTTTTTCTGCTTTACTCCATGAATATTAGTATGTTCAGTTGTTACATTAAAAGCAGTTTAAAATGTTTTTATTTTTTTGCCTCGTGTCAGTCATCAGGTGATCTGTAATTCTTATCAGGACTTCCTCTGTGCATATATTCTCTCTAATAAGGCACATGTTGGTCCCTCTGTGTCTTCATTTTTCATCTCTTAATAACAACAGTTTTTCTTCTACAACACATTCTCCTGTTCTTCTGATATCATAAAATAGCAGAATCAACCGGGTTGGAAAAGACCTCCAAGATCATGAAGTCCAACCCTTGATCCACTACCGCCGTGGTTACTAGACCATGGCACTAAGTGCCACATCCAGTCTCGTCTTAAAAACCTCCAGGGACGGTGAATCCCCCACCTCCCTGGGCAGCCCATTCCAATGTCTGATTAGTCTGTCTGTAAAAAATTTCTTCCTAATATCCAACCTGAACCTCCCCTGGCAGAGCTTAAGATTGTGCCCTCTTGTCCTACTGCTGGTTGCCTGGGAGAAAAGACTGGCGCTCACCTGGCTACAGCCTTCTTTCAAGTAGTTGTAGGGAGTGATGAGGTCTCCCCTGAGCCTCCTCTTCTCCAGGCTAAACAACCCCAGCTCCCTCAGCCTCTCCTCCTAGGAGAGGATATTTCATTCTCTTAGCTGACTGATATTTCTTACTCAATCCCTGGAAAGAAAGTTGCTCCAAGTTATGATCTACAAGACCTTGGCTTCTTAAGCCCATGCACCTGATCAGCTAACTTCTACAGACCGTGCCTTTATAGGTGCTGCTGAGAACTGATAGTTTCCACAAGGCCTTTTAGCTTGGCTGACTGTCTATGGTGCTGCGTAAGTTAGAATTGCATTCCCTAGATTTGGTAAAGCCATTGCTATCATATACAGTTTCATTGGCTGATGAACATAACGAGATTTGGACTGCGGATTAGCATTCCAGAGCAGGCAGGGGAAGTTTTTCAGATTGTAACTATTTTTCTTCAGAGAAGTAATTTGTTTGGGTTGATATACTGAATGATTGTATTGTACAGAGTTACAGCAAATGCATTGGAAAAAGAAAAGAGTGAGTTGGAAAGGATTTCTGACTGTCTTATATTGATTTTGTTTTTACATGACAGATGGTTTCTTTACCTGTCGAAAGAATGTGCTTCTGGCGAAGAGCCCGTCCCCCCCAGATAGAAGGCGTCTTTGCTGCATCCAGAGGAAGATCGGTCTCAGAAGAGCAAGAAGCCCTTCTCCAGCAGTGGTTGGAGGAAGGAGCAGGGAATTTGCCAGCCAGTGAGAGTGTTCCAGCAGTGGGGAAAGTATCAGTTACAATCACTAGTGACTGGTTAGAAGGTTCAGAGCTATTGATGACTAGCCTCAGAGAACTGAATTCATCTCCAGAAGCCACACCGTGTGCTGATCAGCAGCTCTCAGAAGCAGCCTTGGCTTCTTCAGAACTGCAAGATCATGCAGTGGCTGAACGGGCAAGATTACCAGCAGAGGAAACAGTGACTGTAGCAGGCAGTGCCCCTTGGGCTGCTGTGGTGCCACAGACAGATCAGCAGATAGCTGGCTGTGCTGGTATCAACGCAGAAGTGCTGAATGATGACCCAGCTGTGCTGGCCTGGAGTTTAGCGTGTGATGCAGAGACAGTGCCAGCAGAACTCCCAGCCCAGCCCATTCAGGATGCAGTACCATTTTGTCCTGTCCCGACAGAGGTGCCCTACCATGGTCAGTAATGGCTCTGAATCTAATGTTCAGTTTGGGATTGGCATTTGTAGTGAATGTGGTCAGGTCATTGTGTCTGGACTTGCTGTCAGCAAGACACTGATCTTCCCAGCAGAATTTACAGGATTTGCTCGTGAAAACTGTAAAGTGAATGTTTGCTGAGTAGGGGCTCACAGCTACTGGTCTCTGTGCTGTTAGACTGTCTGGTATGAATATCAATATATGTTCCCTTCCCAAGAACTGTTCCCAAGTGCTGGCTTTTTAATCTAAAATGCACTGAAAGGTTGGTTGAGTGTTTCAGTGTACTTGACTCTGGTCATGTCTTATGCCATCCCCATCGACAACTATTTTCAAAGGCATCCAGAAAGAGCGCCTGAAAACCAGAGTGGGTGAGGGTTTGCTCAGGGGCTAGAATGCCCTAGCTTAGGGAATGAGAATGGCTATTTTCTGGGTCCCAGGGGAACAAAAGTATCAGAAAGGTGCCCAGCGTGTCAGTAACTTTGCTTTTTGTCTCTTGCATGTAGAGATTTTATGGAGAGACTGGGAGGATCTTTCTGTCCAGCCCTGTGTCCTAGAACAGGTCTCAAAAAACACTCCTCTCTTTGAATTTCGAGTCATGTCTTACAACATCCTTGCCCAGGACCTGGTGGAACAGGGCCTTGATCTCTATGTACACTGTCATCCAGACATCCTGAACTGGAACTACCGCCTTCCAAACATTTTGCAAGAGATCCAGCACTGGGATCCTGATGTGAGTATGACTGAGCCCTTCCTACATCAGTGTCACTAGAATTTGAATTCCTTGTTTGATCTAGCAGTATTAAAAAAAAGAAAGAGATGGGGGAGGTCCTAGGAAGATACTACCTGCTTGGTAACTGAACACTGATTGCTCTGAGAGTGTTTGAGGACTTGCGCAGACCTTTTTTTTGGTGTCTGTCTTGCTTTGATTGTAGAAACTAGTCATACTTTGATGGCAGGGCTTAACTTCTGTAAGCAGCAGAAATAGAGGAAGAAGGACCAGGTTTCTAAGGCAGCACAGGAGGGGAAGCCTGCATAGAAGAGGACTTCATGAATTTCTCTCTTCTTTGAGTCCTCTTTGTGGGATGAAGGATCTTTTGCCTCATCACTGGAAAACTGAATGATAAGCTAATGTGGCCCAGAAAGTTATTGCTCTTCATCTGGAAAGTACAGGACAGAGTTGCGGTGATGACATTTCTGGTTGCAGGGTTGGTATGTGAGTGCACTTTTCCATTTTCTTCCTTCCCCAGAACAAGGTAACTAGCAAATACTTGTGGAGTGAGTGAGGTCTCTGCCTTCCTTCCAGGTTCTTTGTCTCCAGGAGGTACAAGAGAACCATTACTGGGAGCAACTGGAACCAACATTCAAGGAGATGGGTATGTCCTGCTTTTGTTGGTTTGTACATCCAGCTTGTGGACTGGCCAAGAAGTTCTTCTTGCTTACTGTCTTCAAAGCACTCAGTTTCAAGAGACCTTTTCCTGTTTGCCAGGTGGCTGCTGGCCCTACTTCTGAACTGTCTGCCTAGACCTTTAAGCTTTATTTTGTAATTGATGTCTCTCAGGGTTGAAAGATCAGAGTAACAAAACTGAGAGGGTCCTAGAAGGACAAAGAGAGAGAAAATACCCCCTCTGATTAATAATAAATGCTGATTATCAGAACAGAATTGGATATAATGCTGTACCCAAATGTAGTAAGAACCTTTTCTACACAGTCTTGCTGAACTCCCAGCTTATAGGGGCAGTCTGAGGTAGTGACTGGATAAATCTTTCAATAGGTGATGGTTTCTTTTCAGGCTTTGCATGCTTCTACAAACGGAGAACTGGGACGAAGACAGATGGATGTGCAGTGTGCTATAAGCACAGCAGGTTTCAGCTGATCAGCCTCAACCCCGTAGAATATTTCCGTCCTGGCCTGGACATCCTCAATCGGGATAATGTGGGCTTGGTGCTGCTGCTACAACCTGTGCTCCCAGAGGGCCTAGGTCTGAAGGCCATCAGTCCTTTATGTGTGGCCAACACTCATGTGTTGTTCAATCCACGCCGAGGAGATATCAAACTAGCCCAGGTGGCCTTGCTCCTAGCAGAGATTGACAAAATTGCAAGAACTACTGAAGGCAGCTACTATCCTGTCATCTTGTGTGGAGACCTGAACTCCGTACCTGATTCTCCACTCTACAAATTCATCCGGAATGGTGAACTTTCCTACCATGGGATGCCAGCCTGGAAGGTAGTTGCCAACCAGAAGTGGGATTGGGTAGATCTTTATTGCATGTTGCCAGAAAAATGCATGGCTGCATTCTTTCTCTTGTGAGGAAATAGTCTGAATTCTGAATTCAGTTATTCAGCAGTCTTCCCTAATATCTCCAGCACTGCAGGGGAAAGAAGTGGACAAGTGTATGGACAAGTTGTTTCCACCACTGCTCTTTTGGTTTCTCTTGAGGCAGACCCGTGATAATAGACCACTTAATTTCAGGTCTTTGTTTTCCTTTGCTATGGAATTTTTGTGTCTGGGTGACTGGAATTGTAGGGGACAGCAACTTCACCAAGACTTACTGAAATTTTATGTGGATGTTTGTTCTGAAAACAGTTTGAAATGGGCACCTATGCTAAAGTCTCTTGTGGTTGCCCCTTACGGTGTCTGAGATCGAATACATCGTTGGCTTTCAAGCTAAATCATCAGTTCAACAAGATACTTGCGAAGTATCTTGTCAGATGACTTTTAGTTAACTGTGTCTTCCTCCCACAGCTGAAGGTTTATTATTGCTGCACCATATTCTGAATAGCTTAGTTTGTGCCTTTCTATCAGGGCGTTCTCTTGTCTTGCTCTTTGCAGATGCATATACGTACATTGACTATAGCTTGCAAAAGTTCTGCCCTGTATTGCTGATGGTTCCTCTCCTTTTCTGGCCTCTTTGCAGGTGTCTGGTCAGGAAGACTTTTCCCAACAGTTGTATTCACGTAAACTGCTGGCCCCGCTGTGGCCGAGCTCGCTGGGTGTAACAGACAACTGCCAGTATGTCACCCAGTGCCAGCCAAAGAAACCGGGTAAGCTCCGGTATGCACTGAGAACATGAGTTTGTGAGGATGGGCAGTTTGTGGGCCTTGCTGTCTCTCTGAATAGCTTGGGCATGTGTTGCATGAGGCACTCAGCAAAGATTCTCTTCTTCTATCCATTTCCTTGGTATATGAATTAAATATAATTTTTCCAGAATCTATTGCTGTAGCCCCATTTCTACCACTTTCTTTCTCTAGTCAGGAGCTGGATGTTCCCTTACCAGTAACCAGTATCTCTTTCCTATTCCCAGACTTATGCTTTTGTGCAGTTGTAAACTGTGTTCAGCAGCCACAGCTTTCATCTGCACTGTTAAGAAATCATTCCTAAGAGCCTAATTTTCATGTTCTCTATCATGTCTGTTCTCTACCATCCTTAGAGAGGATTAAAAAAAAGGAGTCCACACAAAATAGCTTTTGTTAAAATCTTGCATGTAGAACTTATACTCAATCTGATCTCCAGAATAGTTTTTTCTTTTTTGACAGACATTTCCTTGACTTGCACACTGATTGATCTGCTTGAAAGTCCCTTGAACTTGTGGTGTCTCAGAGGAGACATTCTTAATTTGTGCTGACTGCGACTGTTGCATTAGCTAAAGGGATAGCAATATTTGTGCTCTGTTCTTCTACATTTACACATCTGTTCTGTTCTGCATTTAACTTATTGAGTGATTTCTATTCTCATGGTATTAAAATATTTGGGAACAAAACCCTCTCTCAAACAAAAGAGGTCTAAGAGGCCCAAAGGTCTGAAACGTATGTAGGTGTTCCTGGTAGATGTGACTTTGCTGCAGTTATTTTTTTTTTAACTTGTACTTTTCTCTGCAGGGAGACGTGAATACAGCCGTGACTTCCTGCTACAGTTTCGTTTTTGTGATGTTGCCTGTGAACGACCCCCGCACCTGGTGCTCTTGGAAGGTGTGACAGATGTTAAACCAGGTATTAATGAGAGACTTTTCAGCTTGTGACTCTCCTAGCTCAATGGAGCACCTCTCCTATGAGGAGAAACTGAGAGAGTAGGGGTTGTTCAGGCTGGAGAAGACTCAACTGAGGCCTCATTGTTGCCTTTCAGTACTTAGAGGGAGCTTATTAAAAAAGAGGGAGAGTGACTAGTTACACAGCCATATAGTGATAGGACAAGGGGAAATTGTTTTAAACTTCTTAAAATTCTTTACTTAGAGGGTAGTAAGGCACTACAGCAGGTTGCCCAGAGAAGTTGTGGAAACTGTTCAAGGCCATGTTAGATGGGGCCCTGGGCAACCTGATATAGTGGTTGGCATCCTTGCCTGTGGGATGGGGGGATGGAACTAGACGATCTTTAAGGTCTCTTCTAACCCAGGCCATTGTATAGTTATATGATTCTATAATGTCAAGGAAAACGTGAGGTAGAGGTAATGCCTGGTGAGGAAAGGGGAAGGCAGAAGGGTGCCTTCTGTGATTGTGTGATTAGATTGAATGAGAGCTCAGAGGAGTACAATCTTACCTCTCTCATACACACTGACTGTGTTCCTTGAGATGCACTGAGACTCAGCCTCTTTTTGAGGCTGTTTCTTATGAAGTGAAACACACATATGTATACATATTTCACTTTTTCTGCTTCAAGATTTTTGATGGTGGAGAACAAACCTGAAGACTAATGTCACACAATGGCCACAACATAGATGTCTCTGGATGTTGGTACCCAGTAAACACTGCCTCACCGATGGGCCTTGTGGCGTGGCTGGTTCTGCTTTCTCCATTTCTGTTCAGCCTTTCTAGACACTCTTTGAGTAAGCTGTAGGCTAAGACAAGCAAACTTTCTTTGAGAGCAAAGGTCGAAGTACCCTGAGCTTCGATAATATTAAATGCTTTAAGAACATGTCCTTAGGACAGAATATGACTTCTCTGTTATTTGCACTGATCTGCTCTAAGGACCTTTCTTTTAGTCTTAGAGCTGGTGTTTCCTCTGGATGTTTTCCTTTAAGATGGTTGTGACTGGTAGCTATCTGCTCTTCTTGGGGAAAAAGATTCATTTGGTCTCAGGAGAAGCTTCTCAGACTTGGGATGGGCAGCCTTTTCTGGGATCTGTGTAGGTCTGGCTGGAATCTCTTTGTTCCTTTGCAGACCGCCCTGCACACTGGCCCAAGCCTGCTGCCGTGGTGAAAGACCCTGATCCCCAGCCATTCATCCCAAGGTAATTTGGTGCACCTTCAATGGCCCCTCTCTTCAAACTCGGTCTTGTTTTCCTGAGTACTGAAAATCTGGCTGAAGTAAAGACTGAAATAAATGTGAGAGTGGAAGAAAGTAAGGAGGGCTATCTGGAAGAGCTAGATCCTTCCAGGAGTGTCCCAACAGCTGGGTGCTGCTCTGTCAGCATTGTGTTGGTGAGGTTGAGAATGAAGGGCATAGACAGGACTGGGTATTGAAGATAAAGGAAGTTCATAGTCTGCTTTGCTTTGGTGTAAGTGAAGTGAATAGTTCTGAAATACTTTCTTTTATGTGTTCAAAAAGTAGAAATAGTTTGGACAGTTGTATCAGCAAGGGAACATTCAGCTGTGACTGCAGTACCAAAAATGCATAATTCTCTTTCCTTCCTTGGTAAACGGTCTGTTTGTCTGCAGGTGTTCAGGTGTTATCCAGCATGGCCTCAACCTGACCTCTGTCTACAGCCACTTCCTGCCACAGAGGGGACGCCCAGAGGTCACAACGATGCCCATGGGGCTTGGAGCCACTGTTGATTACATTTTCTACTCAGCAGAGCCTGTGGAGAACAGGGCAGGTGAGTGTGGCAGTGCAGGGCTTATCCCTGTGACAGGCCAGTGCATTTCATTAAGCTGGGGTAGATCTACAGTGTGTCTTTGACTGAAATGATGCACAAGGTGGAAGCAACATTTGCTTGTGTATCATGAGAAGACAATGTTTATCTTTGCTGTGAAAAAAACAAAGCTGCTTAGGTTCATGTAGACTTTGGAGGAAGCTCAAACAGAATGGGTTCAAACCACTACAGAGTGTATAGAGTTAATCTACAGCATGAGTCTCTGGCTGATGTTTCCTTCCATTTTCTTTGCCAGGTCGCAGGCTATACAAGGATGGAGCCCTGAAGCTGCTTGGCCGCCTTTCCCTGCTCTCTGAAGATGTCCTGTTGATGGCAAATGGCTTACCAAATCCTTTTTGTTCATCTGATCATCTCTGCCTGCTGGCTAGCTTTGGCTTGGAGATTTCCAGCCTGAGAGAGAGTTAGTGTTGGTTCCCTTTCCCTAAAGAAAGGCTGTTCTGAATACAGCAGTTGACACTCTGGATTGCACAACCTGCTTGCAAGAAAACTCTTCCGTGTCATGCCCTAAAAGTCTCTTCCTCCCGTCACACCCTCACTAAAAGCAGGAATGGGAGAGTTGGAGTGCTTTTTGCATCGGTATTTTCTGGATCTCTGCAACCCTGAGCTGTCTTCCCAGTGGGCTTCCAGTTGTATTCAGGCATTACCATCTCTTAAAGGGATCCTTGTTCCACTGCTTTGTTTAGCAGGTGTTTTTGTGCTGCGGGAATCAACATAACTCTCATGTTTATTTGTCCCTGTGTGAGATCTTCAAGGAGCTGGAAAAGAGAAGGGCAGTGCTATCCACTTCTAGTTAGTTAATTGCTACCAAGGAGCATGGGATGTATACACCAATATTCTTTCACACCAAAACAATAGTTCTTTTAATTTCTCAGTGATAGTTTATGAAGTATGGTCGTTTCCGGGCTAGTTGTTTTGTTGCCTCTTAGAATGTTGGATCTGCTAACTGCTTAGAAATGTCTTTTACTTAATAATGTGTAAAGGCTGCCTTGCTGACAGAAGGGTTTGTGTGGTATAACAGTTTCTACAATAAACTGCTTGCTGTGACTAACGGACCAGGGAATGGGATTGCCAAGAAGGGAGCCAGGGGTTCTACAGAGCCACCCACAGCAGCTCTAGAATGGCAGCAAAAGGCTAGAGGCCTTGGGGAAGACTCCATTCCTTTCTAGCAGTCTCAGAATTGTACCTAGTTTGGCAGTTGTAGGAAAAATATTTAGGATCCTCCCAGTGAATATCCAGTGGGAAAAAAAATCACCCTGTAAGGCATGACAACCCCAGAAGGCTAACTCTGGAGGTCCCAAAAGAGAGATGAAAGTGGAAGGCATGTGAGAGGCAGCAGAGACATCAGATGGAAGAGCTGATACTTGTCATTTGCCCTACTCTTTCTCTGTGCACTCCCATTCAGCCAGGGGTCCATAGCCAACCTGTAGCATCCATCTGTGCCAGACTGAAGTTATTGCTCCTTCCTTCCTCTGGCCCCAGCCATGTTTTGGTAGGTAGAACTCTTAGGACTGACTCCTGTCTTTTGGCAGGCACTGGGAGGAAGGGTAAGGCTGTGTAACTTGGAGCCAGATTGTCAGTCTTTTGGATCCCAGTGTACCTTTGGTGTGCTATCAGTGTGCTTTTGTCAGCAGTGGCTTGGCCAGTACAAAAGCAGTAGAACTGTACTTGTTTCTAGAGTAAATTCCCCAGTTCAGCCTGACATTTGGTCCTCAGTTTTTCCCTAAGAGATGAGACCAATATTGGCAGAAACATTATCAATCAGTCATTCACAAACAAGGCAGGAAATCTGGTCCCACCTCATGTTTTTGTGGGAAGGTACGAGGAGACTTGAAATTTTGTTCTTTCTCCCTGGTCTATATTGAAGACTTTCATATTTTAAATGTTACTTCCTTTATTGAAAAATAAAATAATCTAAGAAAAAAAACGCAAACTAATGACAGCACCTTGTACCCTTGTGCTTCTGGCAGCTGACCCCTCTGAAGACTTGCTCAACAAGGTTTCGCTGGCTGGGATGTGAAAGAGAAGAGGAAAAATTAGCTACACAAGATAGTAGTAATGAGGATTGTGTTCTGTGCCCTTACGAGTACCTAAGGACTGCATATTCCCTTCTTGCCCCTGCCAGATGGTGTGGTATTTGTCTGGTGATATGTCAATGGCTTTTGCTACCCAATTGGGAGTTTCTCTAAGTGTGCAGCAATCTTGGGGGTGAATAATTTTGCAGCTTTGTTTGCCCTTACTTTGACAGGTAATGGTTCTGGCATGGCACTGGTATATGGGGAGGGATGCAAAGCCGTGCATTTCTATTGCTATGTTTATCTGACAGTTTCATTAATTTCTGCAAGTACTCTTATTCTGATTTTGTCAGTAGTTGTATTTGTAAAGGGAGAGAAGGAAAGGGTGAACTGAGAGCTTTATTTTCTGCCAGGCTCCAAAAGAGGCTGCCAGAAGGCAGCCTGGCTGCAGATGACTCCCACCTGCTGTTAACATTGTAATAGGAAGCTTGGAAGACACTAAAGGTTTAAAAACAACCAACCAAAAGCAAAACAAAAAACGCTGTGACACATGGTGTTGGCACTTAAAAATTTAGCTATCTGCTTCCATTTTAATTGCTGGCTAGGTCTGATGGTCAATTGATTGGGGGGGGATGTGAAAGCTGCCTGCCCCACCTACTGAGACCCATAAGGTGTGCACAGTGCACCATCACATGAACTGGTTGCCCCTGCACTGGCTGAAGCAGCCTGCCAATCCTGTGATGTAATTCCAACATCACAAGTGCTTTTCCCGTTTTATTTAAACCAAAGACTTGACTTTTGGGCAACTTGCATGAAGGCATCTCAGGGAGGTTGTCAGCTTCCAGCTATATTTTGTTGGAAAATCCAGTCTTGCACAGGTCAAGCTAATGCTTCCTCTTTCCATGCATGAAATAATTGGTATGTACTTGGAATGATTAAGTTGCTGAACACTGGATATGGAGTCATGTGCTGAGAAATTGCAGAACAATGCCTGCAAGTCCCCTTATTGGTCTCTCTGAAGGTTCTAAAGCTCCCACAGCGACTTGCAGCTCCCAAAGCCCTGGCTTACATATGCTCCCTTGGGCACTCATAGATGAAACTATTGCAGAAATGCAGGACCATTGCTAGTGACTGCATACAGACACAAAGGCAGAGTTGAAGTTTTGATCGCTGTGTTTATTTTGACCACTGCCCCTGAAGCTCTAGTATAGAACCCTATAGAATTGGCCTGTTCAGGAAGGAAAACCCCTGTGTTCTAGAGCAATTTGGAGTTTATATCAAATGGATCTGGAGACCTGTGAATGCCTCTGACTGTGGGGGACTAGAGAAGTTTGGAGGTGGGGCGGGCAGAAGGTTCCTAACTCTAAAATAGCAGCTAGTGTATGTATAGTTGTTGGGAGAAAATAAGATGTTTTGTGATGCTTTAAGAATAGCATCCAGTGATTTAATCAGAGCCTGTGGTAATGAGCATCATGGTATGCATAACTGAGATTTCAGATGTGGTTCTTAACACTGTTTCTGGACCTAAATGCATGACTAGTTGCCATTAACACAAGTTTCTGATGAATTACAAAGGGATCTGTAAATTATTATGAGGAATATCTGCAATGCTCAGAAAGGGAAGTATCATAGAGGTGGTTACCAACTACATCATGTTAGTAGAGCTCAGGGAGACTGGTACTTAGGGGAAGTGACGCCAGAGACCACTGGCAGTGTGTGTACATCCCCTGTTAGCAGTCTCCTAAGCAGCAGGAGCATGCAGCTGTACAGGCAACACATTTGACAAAGTATCTTTGCTAAAAAACAGCTTAGTTTGCACCGCAGCTGCTAGGCTGTATTTAGTTATGCTATTTAGATAGAAATTGGACTTCCTTTGTTTTCTCAGAGTTTTAAGTTCATCACTTCAGAAGGTTTGCCCTTTATAATCAGTTTTCCCAATTACATGGAATGGGAAGAGTGGTAAACAATATAATTGCTCTAGCTTCTTTCCTTTTCTTAATAAATGAAACTTGGCTGCTGTTTGAGGTTGTCTTTCTCCATGCCTTTTCCTTATGAGATATCTCTCCAGCAGCTGTTTTCCCATGACTGCCATATCCAGTTATCTTTCTGACTTACTGATGTTTATTTTTTTCTGCAGCTGTATTTCTTCAGTATAAAGCTATAGGTGGAATTCTTTAGAGCTAAGTCTTACTATAAACTCAACATTTACATAGGGTCAAGACATAAGATAGTGAGTTCCCTCACTCCTGAAGAGTTAAGTGGGAGGGGAGGGAGCTCTGAAACGAACACTTAGATGGGAATAACTCGTTATATAAAACAAAAAATTGAGTTTCAGACTTACTGTGAGTGCTCTGCATGCCACCTGCTTTGTGAAGACAGAACTCTAAAGTACACTTGACCTCAGTTCCTCTTCTCTGAGAAGTCTCTTAGAGGCCCTAAGAACAAGTTCAGCATCTCAGAAAGAATCTCTTTTAAGAGTGGATCAAGGTACGTGTCCTGCTCCTAATGATGTTTGAGTGGCACTGGCAAACAGTCTGTAAAGTGGGCAGTTTCTACAGTGCAAAATCTCCTCCCATCACCACCACCTCAGTAATGAATGTGTATCGGATGTACTGGTCAGAAATTTGCAGCCATATCCATGGTTCATCCAAATGCAGAGGAAGCCTTTTGTTGCTTACCTATAGGGATGGGCACACAAGTGTCAGTGAGATACCATGTCCTTTCAGGAGGCTTCCTGTTGTGCAGGTAAATTGAATTGCTGGCTGTGACCTGCTCCTTACCAGACTGTAGCTGCCTGGCCTGTAGGGCTTCCCATAGGGCCGTCCTGCTGCAGTGCACAAGCTGCACTGGATGTACTGCACTGTGTTTCAAAGTGTGATACTGAGTTTCTGTAGAGAAGACACCTGCTATAATGATAACCAAGATGACAGATTTAACAGCTGGCATGCCTCAAGCTCCTTCCTTTTGTCAGCTGTACAAGTTTGGCTTCTCCTGTCAAGGCAAGTTGTCCTCCAACTTCCACTGAAAATTTCATTCTAGTCTTGAAGCTCCTTTTTTGCTTTTATTTATTTTAGAATTTATTTATTTTCTTTCAGATTTAGACTGTATATTCTTGTGCTTTAAGGGAATAGGAATGCTGTATAGTACAGCTGGGAAATGTTTTGTAACTTTGGTTAGACAATCACAGTGGCTTTCAAGGTGCTCAGTTGGCAAATGGGAAAAGGACTAGGCTAGACACTGGCATGTGCTACAACAAAAGATGTATTTGTTCCATCTAATCTTTCATTTGTACACACAAAAAAGACTTGGCTTCAAGCTGTAGCAATGTTATTTAGTTTTTTATTCTTTTCTTTCTGGATGCAAAGCCTTCTACTTATATTTATTCTACTATTTATTCAGTTTTTGGTCAGTTTCAGGAGCTGCTCTTGAACTAGGGTAAATGAATGCAGTAGTTATTCTATAGCTATTCCTCTCCTCCCTCCCCTAGAATGAAGTCAGAGATAGGATGAGACTTACTCTTTACCAAAATAAAAATATAATCTAGGAAAGCCAATTCAGCTGAGTTAACTGAATTCTGTCATGGCCTACTATCCCTAGTATGTCATACACCTTTGTCTACCATAATCCTGCAGTCTCTGCATGAATGGTGCTCTTAAGGCTCAGTCTCACTCTCTCATAAATGAATTTCTATGTGCTTTTATACATGTGAAAGCGTTAAGTTTTGCAGTTTTGGGCCTCAGTGTAAAACTGACTAGGTTCATTTTTCTTAATTTTTTAAATTTCTGCTTTGACCAATTGTTTATCCTTTCCAAAATAAAGATTTTCCACCTAAGGTCCAATAGCATAAGCTCTGACTTAAAAACCTAGAAGTGCAGGAACAATCACTAAGCAGGGGAAAGCCTGATCTAAAAGGGAACAGAAAGTCTGCGGTCACATCACTGTTTTGGTGTTCTCACTCCACTGTCTAACAGTCGCCCTGACCTATATATCTATAGGGGGTATAGGAGTTACCTGATTTTTAGCAAAATCTGTAAGACATGGGGCACAGGGTGTTTTCAAGCAAGCATCTGAAGCAGAGGTTTAGTACTGTGCAATTACCTTCCCTCAGGGCAGAAGCTGTTCATATCATTAACTTGGCTAAAAGGGACTATTGCATGTGCCTTTCTCTTTGGAGTAGCAGGTTAGGAAATGTTTTTTCCCTTCCTCTACACACTGTAGGCTTGCCTACATCCTGGCCCTGATCCCAGGTATTACTCATTTCCCAAGAGAGAAGGGGTATGTTATGCCTGAAAGATGATAGCCTGAATAAAGTTGGACCCCCCCTTGCACTGAATCTTGCAGCTGATTGCCCTTTATTAACCCAGCATTTGTCTTGAGAAGTCCTGGTGAGGTCATCAGTCTGGAAGGTCACTAAACACAGACCTTGAGCAGAATCACTTTTCAGGCCAGGAAAGGAAACTGAATTGTGTACTGAAGAGTTGAGCAGTGCAAGCAGAGGTTTGTATTAACCCTTACAGTATTGTAAGACTGAAATTTCTGTTGCTGCCTGCACTGATTTTTTTTTTCCATCCAGCTGGACTGATGGCAATTCAGGGGGAAAACATGAGTTCTAGCCTTTGCCAAACAGCCACATATATACTTAATGTCTGGCAGTTGCCTCTGTGTGCACAGACATACTCACCTGTTCAGATGATTAAAGAAGAATGTGAGTTTTTCCATGTCCATACTGTAGCAAGTACAGGGCATCTCTACATAATCTGCCTGATACCATCACTCAAGGCTGTCCCTTTGACTTCTTAGATGACTTATAATGGGAAAATTTAAATCAGAAAGAAGGACAGTACAGACAACTTGTTTTCTCTGCACAAATTGAAAGCAGTACAGAAGGAATTTTATTGTCTAAGTGTCAAAGGAAGCAGGAAGAAGTATCAACATGAGGGCCATGGGAAGTGCAGTAAGAACTAAACCTAAATAAAAATTCTGTGTTGGCTACATAAGAACACAGAACCACACTGATTAATTACAAAAAGACACACGTGATACTGTTCCTAAAGAAAGAAAATTTCCATTTTTTAATTCTGAGCTGTACCAGTGATAAGGATGTAAATGGTTTTGGAGCACCCTATCAGTGCTAGAGTAGAATACTGATGTGCATGGAAGGGGACCACTCTGGTCCCACTAGCACCATCTCAGCCCTGACCTGTAGGGAACTCTGCTCTGCAGAGATTATGGGGGATTCAGTAGCTTTCTGGGCCTAGGCTGAGTTGCTCTTGAGCAGGCAGGGCCAGGCACCACTGAAGGAGAGTGGTTGTGATACAAGTAAACACTTGCTGAGGAAACAGACAAAAATATTAAATTCCCTAAGGAGTTCAGCTTGGCTGTAGAGGGGCCATCTCCACCTTGCTCTGGGGTAGAGCAAACATCAAGCCAGAATAGCACTTGCTTTGTTAGGTAAGATTATAAATCCATAATGCAGGTCTTAATGTTGTCAGGACAACAGCGCAAGGCCACTAGAATATGTGGTGTTATTTCAGCCAGTCTCGCACACATAGTACACATGGGACACAGGACACCTCCTGCTTATATCTAGTGTCTGATCATCAGACCATTTGAAATACTTCACTTAGAAGAAGCAAGTGGCTAAAGCAACCACCCGAAGTGATTAGCCACAGCCACTAGAGTAAGGTCAAATCAACCTAATCCAGACTCTTGCCCTTTGGCAACAGGAGCATTCTTCTGTTCATTATGGTTTCTAAACTCTGAAATTTTAAGGACAGTCATGTTTCAGTCTATACAACACCACATATGAGCCTACCTTAAGGGGCAGGCACCTGATTAAGGCTTTCACCTGAAATACTTAAAAAGAATTCATCATGTTAAACAGATCTGATAACAGCAATACGGCTACTATATGAACAGAAACTATGTTTCAACCACAGTTCTGGAGTAATTTATTCTATGTACTGAGCCATAGAGTGGCACACAGGTAAAACAGTCAACTGAAAAAAAAAACACTCCACTCCCAGCTAAAACACTTGCTAACATACCTTAAGTTCCTAAAGACTCCTTTAGCTTATATCAGAATTAAAAAAAAGGCTAGTGTGTCACAGACTGATGGACACCCAACCCCGCTCTTTAATATACAAAGTTTATATCAGTGACACTGTAGCAGAAAGTTTTGCTCACTAATCTATCCATCCATTAAAAAATTGCAGTTGGCCAGGTACCAAGGTACCAGGGACTTGTGTCCATGAAAGTAAAAAGAGGAATTCCTATTTCAAGGTGTGCATTACATTTAAAATAGTTTTGCAAATAATAGATAATTAGTAAGTAATTCAGCATTTGTTGAAGTCTTTCAAAGCTCACCTAGACTTTACATACAATGTAGGCAGTGTCTATCCATTCCATAGTGTACGGACACATTTCCCTTCCACAGAATTCAAAGGACTTGTACTGCAGAACAGACATCAGGTGAGACCTACTGAAAAGTGAAATTTACACCACAGAGCTACATGAACAACCCTATAAATATTTAACATTAAATAATTAATAGGACACCTCAAGATTCATATTTCCTGTTCTGCAGGCACTAAGGAGTACAAGTTACAGTCTAGTTCCTTATTTTCATTCCTTCTCTGTAGCTCTAAAGACTGCAGGACTGAAAAAGACTCTCATCGCCAGCCTTTTTTTCCTTAAGGTTAGAGGCAGACCAGAAGTCAGAGCAAGTGGATGAGGGAGGAAAGAAGTAGAAGAGCTAAAGTTTGTCTTGCATTGTATCCTCAGTTTTCTTATGGCATAAAGCTGGATTGCACTAATCCTCTGTCATGGAAGGATGCTGTCTTGTTTGTTCGGAAAGAAGCAAAGCTTTGTATTGAAGTGATTCATCTTGTTACAAAGATGGGGGGAGCAAGAGAAAGAAGGGTATGGTCCTTTTCCAGTTTCTTGCACCATCTGCTAAATTGGAGATACAGAAACAGTAAAGAGCAGAAATTCTACCTCACAGAGAAACATAGGAGAAGGCTTGAAATAGTAACCCTAGAAGAGGGCACTTGTCTGCTCCAATGTCCATCTTGAGCAGTTACCAACATTAGATACATGCAAAGAATTAAATGCCTCCTAACATATATAATTGTGCAATTAAATTTGAAAGAGGATGTTCTTGTCTGGCTGCAGCTGAGGATTAAGAGACCTTGAATGCTACCTGTCATTCATTTCTTAAACATCCACTTCCTTTCATTTTCTAAGCTATTGGCCTCAGTTACATCCTGCAGGAAAGCGCTTAATTACAAAGTCAAACAAAGCATTTTGTTTTAAGCCATTCTGCCCTGGTGATCTAACACTGCTGAGCATCCCTGTTGCCCTGGTCTCAAGAAAGCATCATTAACTTGCAGCTGACCCCTCACTTGCCTCATTTGTTTTGAATTCTTCCTCCCCCCACATTTCCCCTCCTTTCCATCTAAAAAGGCTCAAGTCTGTCCACCTATTGAATGTTCTCTGTATGAAACTGCTAATTATTCTCAAGAGCTTTCCATTTATTCTGAATTAACTAACCAATCAACTAACCAAAGTCATGGTGAGGATGCATCCTAGTAATCTTTTTTTTTTTAATCCCGTATTTCATCGACTTTAATAAAACCTGACATTCAGTTTCCCTTGCTGAATGCTGCTTGTATTTATCATATGATTCACAGTGGCATCTGAACTTTCAGTCCTCTGCATAAACATTATGCAAAGGCAGTTTGTGGCTTCCAAGTGGCCCATATTATTTATGGGTAACTGTGTTACCTTTACAGCTAACATCATCGTTAGCATCCATACACTAAATATGTTAATTTACAACCACACAAAAATGAGCAGAGGACACATTCAAAGGGGTGCTTGGCTTGCTACTGCTGTTAATTTCAATTGTTGCATGTAGCTGGAGTGCAGGGGAATGGACGGGCGTTGCACTGCACTGTGGAAACTGGCATCTTATTCTGGATTAACCTTCTCTTGGCTCAGCAGCAAGTTCTGCCACCTTCTTGTGGTTTGTCCTCCTGGCTGCACAGCATAGCGAAAAACAGACTGCGGTGGTACGGATAGACCTTGCAAGTTACATCACAGTTAAGAATGTACAATTAGGAACCTGTAAGGCCTGAGTTAAGTCGCTTGTGGGTGGTGCTTCGAGGATTAACACTGCTTTAACTAGACAGAAGAGCTGATTTGTTTGGGGTTAAGAACCCGTTCTCTGCCACTGAAATAGCTCTGCTTATTATAAGGATGTGGCACAGCAATACTGCAACAAAAAGCTGGTAGAGCTAAGCTCCATTATGTTTCTAACAAGTTCACAGGAAAGAATAAGCCTGGTTCTAACAAAATTAAATATGTGATATTTCAGAAAGTTTAGCTCCTTGTCAGTGCTGTGATAAAACAAGACTGTTTCTCTCAAGGATACTCCCGCTACCAAGCTCAGCTCTTGCATCCCCTAGATCCATTCATCTAAATCACTTCAAGACCATGCTGTTCTGACTTCTGGAAACCCCATTGTTCCCAGGCTCTAGGCCTCAAAGAGAGGTCTGACAACACTCCAGATTTCTGACAAGCATTACAATATTTAGTCAGTAGTACAACACTCCCCCAAAAGAAGTGTAGGAAGAGCCAAGGCTGTAAGTGGCAGCAAGGCCCAGGCCAGCCCTTTGGCAAAGGTTAGCATAAGTGGTGCTGTTACATATTGCAGTTATCCAAAGAGCCAGAACACAAGCACAGCTCTGGCAGTGGGGTGGGGAAATGCCTTCAGGAGGCTCCAGGCTGAGATGTCAGGAAAGCAGCTACAATTTCCTTGAGCAGGGCTCCTTGCAAACAGGTGTATGTAACTCTAGCCCTAATACTACAGGGAGGAAGGAGCAAGACCCTTGTGGAAAGGAAAAAATGCTTGTAAAACCTGTTCACATCATTACATCCTTCTTTAACTTTTTACTCTTAAAACTTGTACCTCAGTGACTGAAGTGCCTTCCACAAGCCTTCACAGTAGCAGTTATAGAAGTAATAGACAGAAGGCTGATGAAGAGATGACTCAAATTTCAGGGTTCCCACCAGCCCCTGCCTACCCTGTCTCCATTGCTGGGACAATTGAGGTCTCTGTGCCTGTTTTCATATGGTAATGGCATAGGCATATCCTGACCTACTCAACCGCAAAAGGACTTACAGCAACAGTTCACCAGCACTGCAGTGGGCAAAGAGGTTCATCACCCCACTGTCTACCCCCTCAAAGATAATGAAATGCTTTGAAATAGGCAGGACTAAACATACAAGATATGTTTTTGCTGGATAAGAGGACTTTGTATGATCAATAAATCGGGCTGAGCAAATTCAGACCTGTCTCTCACATGAGAAATGATAAACAAAGTGTTCATAATGACAAAACCAGGAGTTTTTGCACAAGATTTGGGGGCCATCCCATTCCAGCAGCACTTCTCCCTCAGCCCTGCAGGCCTTCCATGGGTTGAAGACTTCTGTGCAGACAGGGAAGAAGTACTGTTGACAAGACGCTTCATCTACTTGCTGTAAAGGCAAAAAAGTTGATAGCAAGTCTGCTGACCCCACTCACTCCATATTCTTCCTGAAGCAAATTCTCACCAACGTACAGAATTTTTTCTTTTTTTTTTCCTTTTTTTTTTTTTTAAAAATACTTAGTGAATTAAGATGGATACCTCTCCCAGAAACAGGCAGGTGAATCCTCTGGGACCCATGGGATCCAGCTCTGGGACTGGCCCACTAGTAAGTACCTGGGAAAATCAGCACTCTTTTGCTCCCGTTCCCCTGTTCCCTTTGTCAGAATCACTGCAGGTGGATCCAGGTCCCAACTGTGACCAGCAAGAAGTCTATGGAGCTAGGCGCACAAGGCACAGCTCTCTTCACACCCGGATCTGGTACCCATTGAGGTCTGGCATGGCTTTGGAATCGGCAGGCTTCTTCTCACCAGACGGCCTGTGAGCAAAGAGGGTAACAACTCTTCAGAAACTGTTTTCAGTCAGGAGATGCTGCACATAGAGATGGCAGCAGAGGAGAAGGTACACAGGAAAGCTTTAGACTGGTCCTGCACTATTGAGGGCAGGATCTTCTGCAACGTCCAGTAATTCTCCCAACAACCTCAACAGAAGAGAATGCAAGTTAGGAAGAGTAGGAAGTCCACTCTGGGCCCCCAGATTAGTTTCAGGAAAACAATCTTACTGACAGCAGTGTAATCTCTTTGAGGCACAGGTCTGTGAGACACCAGAGCTCAGACCTATGCATAAGGTTAAATTTCAGCTACCAAAAAATCACTGTTTGAGCTGCCTTCCTCCTCCCTGCCAAAACAAACAAATAAACAGAAAACCATCTGTCCCCTCAACTCCCTAAGCAATGATAAACTCACAAAGGCACAGACCAGGGAAGAATGCTACTGCAGGTCAGAAGTATTGCCTGTTCTAAAGAAACCCACTAGGACATCAGAAGGATCCAAAACCAAATAGCAAGGTGGAGACTGTAAGTAAAACAGAGGTGCTCTAAACAGGTCTCCTGCTCAGCAGCCCCACTCACCGTCGGTCCCCACGGCTGTTGCGTCGATGGGGGCTGGCCTGACCTCTTTGTGGGGAGGAGACATCTTTCTTTCTGTCCTTAGTGGGAGATGGTGGTCCAGTTCCTTTCCCAATCTGCCAGGAAAATTAAAGAGCAACATGAGCAGAAACCCAATATGAGTAATAACAGAAAACACAAAAACTAACAATGATTTATTACATGGGAATAAAAGACAAAAAGGCAAAGCAAGTGTATAAAAAATGCAAAAACCAGAAAAAAAAAGTTACAGTGACAGCTATGGCTCCAAGGACTGTATACAGTCTGAGCTAATCTCAACTGCAGCACTGCATGAGCATCTATTAGGGGACCAGCCTGTATACAAAGGGAAAGAGGCTGCAGCTTCCAATTCATCCTCTACTCCACCATCATTTAGGAGAGCTTCCTGTTGCTTCATTCCCCCAGAACACCAGCAGCCAAGCAAGACAGTGGATGCAGCAGCAGCAAACTACTCCATCCTTGCCGCTTACCTTCAGCCTCATATCACGGGCATGTCTCTCAAGCTCTTTGCGAAAGTCTTCCCTGGTTAGGTTGTCTAGATCCAGGACGGAGCGCTTCCACTCAATCTGCTCCACACTGTGTGGGTCATGGGACACACAGTGGCCCAGCTTCACCTTTTTGAGCGTGTGCCAGCAGCGGCGATATGCCTCCTCGAAGTCAAAGATGAGTTCGCTCAGTGTGCGGAAGACAGGTGCTTTGTACATAAGCTCCTCACGTCGGCTGATGCCCAGTGCCCCATAGCGGCCTCCAAAGTTCACCCCCAGCACAATGTGTCGGAAGTAGTTCCCTGAGAAGTGGGTTTTGAAGCTGATGGGGAAACGGTCCAATGTGGTCATGTTGTTGGTGAGGTAACTGACAGCAGCCACTATTCAGGAAACAACTGGTGATACCAGTTTCTTGACAAGATACTTCCTCCCTTACTCCAGACCCTCCCAGTCTGCTCGGCAGACTCACTATTGATTCAGGCGTCACACAGGCAGGATTTGTTCTCCAGACCCAGGGTCCAGCTCATTGCAGGCTGCCCTACTTTCATCTGGGTCACAGGGAAAACAGACTTGGCCTCTTCAAGGAGACAGTCAACAAAGGGAAGTTAATTTCGAGGCAGTTTTGTGATGCAGAAGTTGCAATGCTAGCACCTCAAGTTTACTGTATTCCATAGTTACCAAACTGTTAACACTGCAGTATTATTCCTCAGTTTGTTTTAATCTGCTTCACTAGCTACTGTTTCACACACCTTTAGGACAAAAAGTACCCTTCTGAACCATTCACTCACCACCTCTGCCCTTGCAAGTGGTTTTACCAATGTGCACAAAGAACCTATAGCCTGAGTGCCATAAACTAAACATGGAAGACAGCTAGGAAAGATGCGTACTTAAAGACAACACGTCCAGGTTTTGCCTAAGCTAATTGCTAAGGTATTGCCTAAGCTAATAAGTGACATATGCCATAATTGGAAGCTAGGGAGGATTCCTAACTTAATTGCTTGGATTTGGACTTTATTGGTAGGGTTTTGTGGCAGAACTGGGGAGGAAAAAAGGGAGGAATGTGGGGCTTGATGACAATAATATAAACAGCCTCAAAGCATCATAAGAGAGAGAGCAGAGGTGAAAACACAAGGATGGGCAGACATGCACAACTTCAAGAGGAAAGGATACATTCCCAGGATCACAGCTTCCAGGCATTTTATTGGCAGGGCCTCTTTGGTCATTTCTTTGGCCAGGTCCATCAGCCTGCAAAGTGGGACAAGGGAAAGACAAGGACAATTAGAGGGCTTGAGTTATGCAAGTATGGCCAGTTCAGCCTTTTTTCACCACACACATAAGGTAAGGTAGGTTTTCAGGAGAGGGTGGCACACTGACCACAGGGAACAGGACAAAGTATCTCCTCTAGGAAGATATTAAATCCATACCAGGTCTCTGCCACACGCTGTTGCTGCTTACAAGGAACTCCCTTCAGTGAGTTACAGCAAAGCTGCCTACTAGGCCAACCGCTGTTCTCAGGGAGAACACAGTACATGGCTCAGCAAGTTCTGGATGGACACCAACGTGACCACAAGTAAAACTCTCAAAGGACGAAGACCCAGCAGTGTTAGGCTCACAAGGCTCAAGGACAACAAAGCCTACTTCTCTGGCATCAACCCTAGTCTCTGTTCAACAAGTACCATGAAGGAGATGTTGCACTGATTACAAAACAAGGCATTTGGAGTCACATAAGTCTATGGACTAGACCAGTAGTAAAATGCCAGTCTTGGGAGACCCATAATACGCTGTTCAAGAGAGTCAATGAACAGCAGGTGCTTATCTTGAGGAACTTATGGGGCACATCTCTTCCCAAAATCTGCAGTGAGGAGAATTCTCATTTCTCATTCAAAGTATGAGTCACCAAAAGCTTAGTGAGCCTAGATTGTGCAAAGGCACTCACAGGAGCTATGAAGTTAGACCTGTAAAGATACTTGGCTTTTACAAAATTTGTTTAGAGCAGGACCTAATTTCAGAATCCATCAGAAGTTCATATAGTTACATTCCAATTAGAAGCAGGCAGAATCTGCACATCTTAGCAACACATTTTTGTGATTTTACTGGATTTACTGATTCATGACAAAAAAACCACTCTACTCTTGTTCTTGAGAAAGACAAGACGCAGCTCTGCCCAGCTGTCCCCCAGGCAACAGACAGTAAAGTCATCTAAAGTAGGATGGAGCTGCAGTACTGAAAGCCCTGAGCACCACTAGACCTTGGGCAGGGGATGGAGAAAAAGCAGTGGTTACAGCAGGGCTTCAACAACAAAGAAAGGACAAAATGCTGTAGAGGCTGCTATAGACACTTACCCAGTCAGAGGTCTGCTCTTCTTAATCTCAAAGAATTGTGTCCCAGTGTGATTGTACCTGGAGGCAAGAAGTTAAGGGCTTGGCAGCTTGGAAAGTAGAATTTGAAGAAAACTTGTCTGAAGAACTTCCGTGTTATTTACCATTCTCACAGCAAAGTCATGATTCCACAAATATAATAGCAATGCAAGAAAATCTTCACCTCCCTCTCCTGCATTTCTCCCATTTATAGTCCCTCCTTACTTCCACTGTATTTCCTTCTTGTCAATTCTTCTCTTTCTCATACCCACACACAGGTTTCCACTCCATTTCCCGAAGGTCCATACTGACAGTATGCTCATCTTTCCAGTTACCAGGGCAGAACAGAGTTTGTCAAATCTCTTCCTCCTCTGATCTGCACAGAGCAATGAAACATTCATGGCACCAAATTCTAAGACTGACTGGGACCCAATCCAGAGCACAACCACCCTGGATGGTGTCAAAAGGTCTGCCTTCTTACCTTGAATTAGAGCCGAAGCCAGAGCTAGATCTGTATCTCATCAGTGAGATTAGACTGTGTTTCCATGGCACATACCTGGTCTCGAGCACAACAGGGACAGAGAAATTTCATTCCCAGAACACAGTCACACAGGCAGCTCTGCATATAAAGGAGGGTGGCTGACTGTCATTTAGACAGCTACAGAGAAGAGTGAATGAGTACGATGACCTGAGAGGGTTTTCTCATCACCACAGCTCACCCATGTCCATCTGACACCTGGCTGTCAGGATCTCAGATATGTGTTTTTAACAAAATGCCACTGTAAAGGTGCTGACCTAGAAGAATGGGTAGTGGGGAAAGGTCCTTGACAACATGCCCATTTATTACATGGAGTGAACAGAATCAAAAGGTAACTTAGGCAAAGAAGAAAAGAAACAGACCAGCAAAACAAAAAAAAATATCCCAAGTCCAGCTTCCTCTTTTCAAGGAGTAAGTTTCAGTTCTCCAGCTACAACAGAAGGTACTTTTCTGTTCTTAGGAGGGAAAGAAAGCCCCCTTGGTCCTTCTTCCTGGGTTATCACAGCAGTGACTAAGGTAACAGCAAAGGATACTGAAGCTCCCTGATGTAGCGCTGTACAGCTTCCAGGCGCTCAGGGATGGGGGTGGACGGCTGGAACACAGGCACACTTGGTATGGGAATCTGAAATGAGGAGCAGAACATAAATCACTGCTTCCAAACCTCTCCAGCTTCTTGCTGAACTCAGTCACACACAGCTATAGGGAGCACGTTCCTCTGAAACCAGATCCATTTTGCTGCCCAAAGTGACCACACCAGAAACATTCCTCTGTTTCCACACTGGTAACTGGGAAGGGATTCAGAATGAAGCATTACTACACAGCTGTAAGAGAAACTATGTGAAAAGGTCCTGCATTTATGCAACATTGGAAGTTAATTCTAATTAACTGACAAGGCAAGATGCAAGACAGGAAAGCTATCACCTAAGGGATCTCATTTGAGTATTGAAACTAGAAGGCACAAAACAAAAATAAGAGAAGGAGTGAGAAAGGCAGAAACGGAGAATGAGTTTCCCTAAAGCCACCAGAGGGTGGAACAGTCCTGTAAACAAGGGTATGAAGGTCCCTCACTGCCTCGTGGCATCTCAGGTGAGTTAGCACTTACTTGGACAGAGACTTGACAGCATGACCCCCTGCCCTGCCACTGTCTGGTATTTCATACTACATGGTCAGAGAATGACTTCTGGAAGTTCACCATTTAGACTGCTGCACCATTCTGAGGCCTCAGCCTTATGGGTCCAGTCAAGACTTTCCTCACCATTTGCTTCAGGAAGGATAACTTGCAGTCTTGTCAGCAGCTGAGAAAATGTGTCTAAGGAAAAAGTAAGGTCCTGCCCACAGGACAAATATAAAGGAGAAGACACAAATTTGGGATGACTGACAGACTTGGAGAAATAGCCCAGTATTTTCTCTCTGAAGGATAGCTCATGCCTTGCATGCACCTCTCTGATACCAGACTGCATCTTTTCTCAGCAGCTTGGCTTTTAACATTTCAGTTCCTCCTCAGACTTCCTCCAGAGCTCGGCTATCCACAGCTATGAAAGAGCAAGTCAGAGCCAGTTCTTCCCTTGAGCCTTCCACTCTGCTGTGCACAACTGCCTCTGCTGTGCACGGTTTTGTAGCCAGTGGCACTGCTTAGTGCACCCTTCATGTCTATTTCTGTGGCCACTCAGTCCCATATACCTCATTCTGCCCTGGGTTGGCACAACTGACTGGTGAACCAGGTCAGGCACCTTAAGCAGCTGAAAACTGAGCCAGCAAGCATGGGTAGTTTTCAGTCAGATCATCTCCTTGTCCTGGCTTGCAACGTGGTTGCTCTCTCCTTGTTCCTCCCCCCCCCCCCAACCCCAGTACAGGGACCAGAGACCACTTAAATTTGAGAGATGGGCTGTTGCTGCCTCTCCTGGTCAAGCAGAGGCACCGGCTGGCTCACTTGCAGAAGGCAGCACAGGAATGGTGGGAACAGATGTGAAACTGAGTTTATTCAACTGCAGCAGGAGCAGGGAAGGCTCCAGAGAGCAGCACAGGAATGAAGCCATCTCTGGAACCGCACGAGCTGAGTCAGTTTGGATGCTGTGAGCTGACACACTGAGTCATAGGAAATAATTTCCAGGCAGAAACAATGAAGGAGGTAACAACCAAGGCAGGCGGACTATATAACTTTGTTTCATTTCTTCTGCACGGAGACTTTCATGCTTTTGAGTGGAGACAGATAGATGGAGTGCATGTTGACAGCACAGTCTAATGATTGCGGGTAGTTACTCCTCCCTTACTGCTACAGACCCCCAGATCTCCTTTTCCTCAAAGGACTGTGTAACACTGAGACAGCTCAGTGGCAACCAGTTCAGCAGGGGACTAGTTAATGCCGAATAGCCTCCTGCACCTCAAGTAATTAAACTGATGAAAGTACACTGTGCTCTCTCTCTCAGATCTGGGCCTGCAGCCCAGACTGGGCTACAGTTTCTTTTGCATCAGGTCTATAGCATTTTAATGGGGCAACAGAAGCAGGAGGAGAGGAATAAGGTCCCTAATCTCTCTATCCCACACTGACAGGATGAGAGACCCTTACACTTCTTTCCTACCCAGCATCATCCACTGAACATCTCAGAAGGGCTATAAATATTAGCTAATTTTCATAATCCTTCAGAAAGCAGAGCGGAATTTATTTGTAGCAGAAAATATAGGAAATCAGATCTATTTTGATTTCCCTTTGGTTATTCTGAAAGCTGGGGAGAGAGCTAGAAAGAGAGCCCAGATTTCCCAGAGTATATAACCTCTGCCAGACTTAGCAGACTGAATGAACGCATCCTTGGTTCCTCATCATTTGTGTGGAGGGGTTGCATCACCCCACTCCCAGATTCATGCACCCCACTGGGCTGGCTATTGCATGGATTGGGACCCTGCTGTTAGAAGGGGCATCCTGAGAACAGAGATTTTCATATAGTTAGTGGGCCATGCTGTACATGAGAAAAGGCAGAGGGGAGAAAGGCACAAAGCTCCACCCTTATCCATATCGCAGAGGTGCTTTTTTGGCCAGCCTAGTTTAGCAACAGTTTCTTTTATGGTACTTATGTGTATCCAAGCTCCTCCCTTACTCTTCCTTCTGCAAACAACAACATGGGAGCAATACCAATCTTGGTTGATAGCCTGAAAAAAAGAAAACATTTTTTTCCATCTCTCTCTGTATAAATACATTAGATGGAACTCTTCCTGGCTTTGCTCTCATAACCATCTCATTTAAAATCCATCATTTCTTAATGAGGCAAGCACACATCACTTTGTATTTCCAGTGTGCTCCCATTTGATGGTACCAGCAGCTCCAAGCAAAGCAATACCCTACCCTGTTGCTAGAAAAAAGACAACCAAGGAGGGTGGCACTCTCATGCATGGCTAATCAGCTATGTCCTGCCACTGTGGCACAACTCACTTCATGCCCACTCACCCAAATCTACTGGAAGGAAATGGAGATTAGAGGAGATCTCTGACTCTGGCTCACCCCAGTGAGAGACACAGTCCCTGAAGCTCATCAGTGAACATATTTATAAAGTCTGATCACAGTCTCCTGCAGTCATCATTTTAGAGTATTTTAGTTTATAGAGAATACTTTTAAGAGTTACTTCCCCCAACGCCCAATGCTGGCTACCATTCAAGGCCAAGATTTTGGAGTAGGTGAATCACTGTCCCATTCCCAACACCTAAAAAGGACTATTCACTCTCTAGCACATGGAGAGTACCTGGCTTTTCAAAGGAGCTAGCCTTGCAGAGTACACCCATTGCCATAATTCTCATTCAGCCATTCAAAGAAATTTGGTGGCATGGAGACAGGTGGTGATGAGCAGCTCTCAAAGATAGAAATACATCCCTAGAGTAGAGAAATCTAGAGAAACAGAGCTCACCCATCTTTGTGGTTTCCTGAATCCTACTATCCTCTCAGCTGCATGCCTGGGGAGCTTGGGAATGGGATTTCAGATGGTGGAGCACTGAGTTTATAGATTTGTTCCCCAGAGGTGCCAGCAGATGCAAAAAAAAAACCCCAACAAAACCTCAAAAACCAACAACCCCCAAAACAAACCAGCCTAATTTCACCCATTATTGCAAGAGCTCGTTCCACTTGTGCCCCCTAACTGTAACCCTTTGGCACCAAGACTACAAAGTGAGAACAGTGGAAGTTCTTCACATAAGACCAAAACCAGAGGCAGCACTGTATTTCCCTCCCATCACGCACGGTATTCTTGTTTGTTAACTTCTTTCTTCCATTTTACCCCCAGCTCTCCTGCTGAAATCAGCCCTTACGGTTAGGAAATTAAGTAGTGCGTGTTCTGACTGAAACACGTTTTCAGTCTTTACCTAGGCTCAGGACAAAGTCAGAGGAAAGGAAGAAAATCTGAAAAGGAAGGAAAAGTCTAGTGGGGTTAGAATAGGGACTGTAATCAGGACTCAGGATTTGTTCCAGTTGCTGCCACAGATGCCTATAACTCTTCACTGCACAAAGAATGTTGCATCACATGCTTCTCCAGAGTTCCTCATGGAAAGCAGTATGGATTGCCTGTGCACTATATAATAGCATGTTCTTCCATACTTCAAATTACCTTCCCAAGAAACTAAGTCTTTGCTAAAAAAGCCTGAGCCAAAAAAACTTTATCTTTTCGTATCTGAATTTCCCCTATTAGAGTGATGGGAATATTCTCATAACCAGTGGAGTGACACACTAAATGTTTGCAGTGCCTTTTGTTCACAGGATGCCAATGAAAGCGGGAGATTTTTCTCAGGCTAAGGTTCAACATAGATAGTAACAATTACAAGAATTCACATGCAAATGTTTCAGTACGGCACAAGGTTATGTGAAATGGTCAGCGGTTTCTCTTTTTGTACAATTCTCTACAGCAAGGCCAAGAACGTGCTTGGAAATCACATCTGACCCTACATCACCAATAAGCTCTGCAAGCATTCGAGAACTTCTCTTAAAACTCCTGGCATCAAGAGTCTCTGTTTGACAGACACAGCTCTGTTCGAAAATGTCTTTTGGTGTGGGAGACTGTACTGAAATCGAATTTCTTCACGTTCAAAGACTCACCTCTGCCTGTCTCACCCCCAAATATCTGGACTCTTCTAAATCTAATTCTCCTCATCTTTTCATCATTTATCCAGTCTTTCTGTTTAGGCATTGCCCATCTCCACCCCCAGGCTGCTCGCACATCAGCCACCTGAAGTCTGTTTTTCAACAAGGCCGCAGAGGAAGGGGGTGCTGCTGGCGCACCAGATAGGGCAAAGCCCCGCAGACACCCTCTGGCGCTCCGAGTTAGAGCGTGGCTTTGCTTCCCGCAAGAGCACGCCGGGGGCCCTTTTGCCGAAGGACCGCGCCCGAGCTGGGGAGCCCGGTCTCTAAGGCGGGCAGGCGGGCGCCCCCTCCCGTGACGCCGTTTCCCCCCTTCCCTTCGCCCGCCCTGCGGCGGACGGTCCGCCCCGGGCGGGACCCCGCGCCGCACCAGCCCCGCACAGGGGGGGTCTCACCTTGGGCAGGTCGGCGGCGCCCCGGATCCTCTGCGCCACCCGCTCCCCCTCGGGGTGGATCCTGCCCACATGCCGCCACATCCGCTCCCAGGTGGGCTCGTCCACGGGCAGCCCGCCGCGGTTGACGAAGAAGGGGACGCCGCCGTCGCGGAGATCCTCCTCGCCCTCCTCCTCCTGCTGCTCCTCGTCCCGCGGCGCCGCCGCCTCGCCGGACGGGGGCTGCTTGGCGGCGGCCGCGGCCCCACCGCCCCCCGGCATCGGCATCGCCGCCGCCCGCACTCAGCGCCCGCCGCCCGCCGCGGGGCCGCCGGGGGCCGCGC